>NW_028288861.1:2035000-2335000 GCF_059628265.1 Tinamus guttatus
AAGCAGTCATTCAAGACATTTCCAAGCCATGAAAATCTTCAGCATTATTTTCCAAGATCCTTTTGAATCTCTTCAGTAGTCCATGATGTCAGCGATGTGCTGACCTTAGTCATATGCATCGTCTGGCAGCATCTTCCCAAATGACAAGTGTTAATGTAGCATCAGCAACATAGCAGAAACTATGGCTGTTGGTTTATCTTTTCTCTTCCAGCGGTTTTGCCTTGCTCACTGCTCACAACATCAAAGGCCGCTGTGTGAACGGGATCTGCTCGGAGAACCATCAGAGATTGCAGTATCCTCCCGTGTGGTCCAGTTGCTTTCATCGTAATTTTACGAATGAAACTGGTCGACAACTATGCCGTAAATAGAACTCTACCAGAAATCTATGAAGGACTAAATTTTCTGCATTCCTGCAAGTAGGCGTTTCTAAAAAAACAATCTCTTTATAACGGAAGTTCACAAAACTATATCCAGAAGCTGAGACTAGGAACTAGAATTTGTCATTCTACTCTAATTTCTAAGGGGAGGGGAAAGTAATTCTATTAAAAATATACAGTAGTTTTATGGCATGCTATAATCTCCTTTTCCTTCAGCCTCTATATGTTCCAGAGACTATAATCTACCTGTCTTTGTGTTTCTCCTAAGTGGTAAATATTGTTTCTTCCCCCCACTTTGCTTCCTCTTCTAATATCTCCTCTGCTCCATAATTTTCACCTTTTCCTTTAGCGATGGCACAATTGATACTTATGTAGTTGTCCTCCCCTTGTATTCAGCTTCAAAAGCAGTTGCATTTATTTCAGGCCAATTGCCCAAATTATTTCCTATCAGTGTGTCCATTAGTCATGCTTGTGCTGCTGCTTCATGTTCTGTTTCAGTATATTTTGAGGGAGGGTTTGTAAGGGAGCCTAATCAGGGCTCAGGCAACTTTGGATGAAGTTAGGGATTCACTATTGGCAAATTTATGTGGGTCTGCTCCGCTGAATCTTGGCAGTCTGGCACTTTGGCACCTCAGATCTTCATTCCTCCTCCCCATCCCACATTATTTTCATTTGTGAGTTTGATGCATCAAAGTCTGAGGGTTGAGCTGGTAACTGAAACATTGTCTGTTTTTCTAGAGGTTCAGATATGTGATTTTTGTGATGGGTCTGGAGTGCTGATGTTCTTTCTCTTTAGGTTTTCATGAGGTTAATTGTGAGCCGTGTTATGCCCTGGAGAATTCATTCTCAAACATCCTCTGGCATATAAGGAAATAACACATATAAGTAAATAACACATATAAGGAAATAACAAAAGTTCTTTGTCTACCAGCTTTTCTACTGATTTTAGGTTTGCTCAAATTGCTTTTGCAAGGATGCTTCATAGTGCTATAGAAGTCATGTGAACCAGCCCTTTTTTTCTCTCTCTGCTTGTTTCCTACAGCTGTTTACATATCTGTTTATAGCCTAACCCTAGGTATCTTCCTCTGTAATCCTATTTTACGTTTATATGGGAAGGTATTCTAATTATCTGATTGTAGATGGTATCTAGTTACTTCTCCATCTTTGTCTCTTTATGGAACTGTTTTTCCACTTTTCCACTGTTTCCACACAAACACCTTTTAGGTGTATCTGTATTTTTTCTATAGTACCAAAAGCCAGTTCAGCCTTAACTGATTATAATAAATTAGTGACCTTCATGTCTAAGCAGAAATAGTACTGAATCTTGAAAAAGTGTGAAACAAATTTATTTTTCTAATCAATGTTTCAATGCTCTAGGTTGGACATCTTTATCAAATGTGAAACCTGTTTGCTTTTAGCTTTTGTCACTGCTGAAAATACAGCCGTATGAGTTAGGGAATGGAAGCTGAGGAAAGGTGCTGCTGTTCCGACTGCTCACTAGGAAATATCTCCGATTTCCTCCTTGCACCCTTCCAGTGAAAGCAAACCACTTATCTCCAAATCACCTCCCTAGGGCAATGTTAGCCAGGGTGGTGGTTGTATTTAGAGCCCGCATGGGTTCTGTTCATGGCTTTTGGAGATCATCTGCCTCTTAAGGAGATAGATTATTAGCTATTTTCTCACCTTTTCTTTATGAATTAAATGGACCATAAATCATTTCCATCCTTCAGTTTGATTTGAGTTTGCTTTAGTAGTGTAAACGCTCCAAACAATATTCTTTCGAGACCTTTCACGTTTAACACTGTGCGCGGCCCGTGGTGAGTGCCACGCAGCTTGTCCTGCAGCTTTGCGCCGCGTTTCAGGCACTGAACGCCTCTTATGCTCTGCTCTTTGTCCTTCCACATTTTGCCCCTGAGTTCAATGGTACCATTTAGCATCACAAATTCTGTGAATCTAACAAAAAACAACTTTGAAATGGTCAGAGAGAATTCTCTTTTGGAGAATATTCTCTGAGCATGCTTTGTGATGAGATAGGACAGCATTTTCAAAACAAGCAGCATTTTAATCAACCCAATTATTGCATTTTCAGACAGTTTAAAGCAGAAAAGCCATGCATGGATGTATGTCTATGCCATGGGATCTACCAGTTTTATAGGCACAGAGGGTCCAGGATTTGATCTCTTTCTGCACTGGACAGCAGTTTTTGACATCTTAGTTCTGTTTCTAAAACCAATCCAGATCATCTTCAGGTGTTTAGGTGTTCTTCCTCCATGGTTTCTAGTCATTGGAAGTTTATTTCTGGATACTAAACTTCTCTTGTATCTATTGTTGTAACCGATAGCTGTGTTCCTATTCCACCTTTGTGGTGAGTTACTTCTCCTGATTCTGGCATGTTTGTGTACCCACAACCTGTGCTGCAAGGGGACTTTTTTGCATGTATTGCTTCCTGAGCCACTTTAAGTAAACACACTGAAAAAAAGACTGAGGCTTTTGTAATTTGTCATCAAAATCCAGGATCAGGATTCAAAAATTAGGGTGTTGGCTTCAAAGTTGTAACCAAGTTCGTGTTGGATAATTTTCTCCCTATATATATATTTTATATATATATATATATAAAATTAGAATTCCACATTTACTTTCAGTTAGGTAAGATAATTTTATTGCCATATGTTATAAAATATATTTTTTTATATGTTATGACCTGTTTGTTCATTTTCCAACTGGAGCAGTATATCAGTGCTGAATGGTTTTTCCTTTGCATCTATTATACCCTATTTGCAAAGTGCTAAGTTAAGTATAAGTTATATATAGTTAAGTATAAGTTGATTTAGTTAGTATTGCGTAGAAAAGTCTCTTTTTTCCTATTTTTTTTTAATATTTATTTTGTTGCCATTCCTAGTATTTATATATGCTGAGAAAGGGGATTTTTTTTTTTACTGGTATGGTGTAATATTTATTTCCTTTGTTTGTTTTTCTTTGCTATTTTATTCCCTCAGTTTGGTAATTTGAGAAAGAAAGCACACTTTTGTAAGAAACAAACTGGCTTCCATAATGTCACAGACTTTATATGATAAGGTCTCTGTTACATTAGAACGCATTTTGGTTCTCTAGTTATTTGAAATGAATTGCATTGGTAGCAAACAGAAAAGAAGCATTTGTACTTATATGGGTGGATAGTGAAAATTGTTCCAGTTCAAGTACCTATCTTAATTGTAAAATATTGCAGATTCTGGTTGTTTGAGTTTTATTTGTGTTCAAATCTCTAGTTTACTTTCAAAATATTTCTATTTATTGTTAAGCCTAGTTCATTGTTTTGAAAGGATTTATTATAATTCCATGGAAATATGCCTTGTTGCATTTAAAAAAAATTGCAAGTTTTAAGAGATTTATTATATTTGTTATGTGATGAGGGTTTTTGCTTATTATGTCTGTCATCTATATACCTGGTGATTATTGATTCCTATGCTTATTATTATAATAATTATTGCCAGACCATTCGATAAGCATATCATTAAAACTTGAGCTAGTAAATGAATAAAATTGTGTTTGTATAAAGATGGGAAGTTTTTATAAGTAAATATGTACAAAAGACTAATAATATTGATGTAAATGTTACAATCAAATTTAAAAAAAAAGTTATGCTATATGTGTAAGAAAGGAAGAGAAGTATTACAGAGAACATTTGGAACAATGAAAATATCCTTTAAACATGTGTCTTGACAGATACTTTCATAGAGATTCTTAGAAATTCCGCTGCTTTTTATGAAATACTCTTTATGCTTTTTATGAAATACTACAGTATAATGACTTTTGTTTTTCAAATGCTCCTTTGATAATATTACTCATTTTTTTTAATCAAGACATTTGATAAAGAAGGGTAGCTTAGCCACATACCTATTGGGCAACAACTTTCCCATGTATATTCTTACTCTAATCCAAAATAATTAGGAGGAGTAATTAAAATGTATGAAATTGGTGCTGTTTCCGGTTATGTCTATGGTTAGTGTTCCTCTTATTGCGCTGTGGACATATAATTGTAGTTCACTGTCAGAATAATTGTAATTCCAGCCATTATGAATTCTTGCATTGGAAAATTACCCGAGCTACAATGCATGTTAAATAGCAACACTTGCTATTGCATTGGGCACTGTACGTTGGCGGTATACCCAGTGCTGCCTGCTTGCAGTGAAGTGTCCTTGTGTTGTAGTCAGTGGGATTTTTCTCTTTACTTCAGTTGTCCAGGAGCTGACAAAGGTGCAAGGTGAGAGAAAAGAATGAAATAAAAAATAGCAAAGGAGAGAACGAAGAAGGAGAAGGTTGCAAAGGAAGAGACATCAAAAGTGAAGTGTATCATATAAAACTAAAGTAGACTTTTAAAAGGTTAAAGCTTTGGGTCGAAAAGGGAACGTTGGGAAAGGTCGGTTAAGAAGAGGTTAGCTGTGGAATTATAAACAAAAAAAGAGATGAAATATAAGAGAGAAAGTAAAACAAGTCAGACAGAAAGTAGGCAAAGTGGAGAGAAATGAAGAGAGAGAAGGAAATTCATCCTGCTGGAGATAGTTTCTCCTGTCACTCACAGATAAGTATTGCCTCTAGAAAGGTCAGTTCAGGCATTGCCAAATGACAGAAGTGATAGGGGAGAACCACATCATCTGATATGAGGCAAGTGAAATGGGGCTGTAGATGTAATTTTTATCGTTGGTAGGACAGTGTTTACTTTGACAAATTTATGAATGCCCCCGTGAAATGTGTGGAGATTTCTAATGCATATGTACAGCTGTGTTTTTTCCATTTCTGGTGTCACAAATTTCTCACACCTAAATACCTGTTATAATGTATTCTAAAGTTACTAGTATATGGAAGTCTTAGAAAGAAATTAACATTGAAGGAGTTAGTGAGTACCAGAATAGTAGTGTAGAATTAGCTAATGCATTCAAAAATGTTTGTAGAAACTTAATTTACTTGAAAACTCTTCCTTGTAAAACAGATTGCATCCTTTATAAGGAAAACACAAGACAGACTTGTTTTAGTGAAGATGTTACTCCTAGCTTCAACATTATGCCTACAATGGGACTCTTGTTTAAGATTTTCCTCTTCACATGGATGCTGCCTTTCAACCTGTAATTGAGTGTTATGAATTTCAGATCTGCGGCGTTTTCAGGAGTCGGTGCTTGGTGGTGCTTCCAGCAACAATAGGAAAAACAGTGTCAAGTTCTGTGTACAGCTTCAGCGTCATTTTGGTGGAGGTTAATGTTGCCATTTACTTGTGCTCCAACAGACTACGTTAATAATTCCTTCCCTATCTCCCAGCATTTTCCGGGCATAACTGACAGCCTAGGCAGCAGATTTTTAGACCAGCCTGGTTTGCTCTGTTTGCGTTTGTTGCGAGTCATATGAAGTCAAATTTTTAGTTAATTCCTTTTTACTTGGACAAAACTGTTTTACTGAGTAATTTCAGATTATATTAACCTATAGAAAGGGCATCACAAAGAGAAAAGAAAGCAGCATGATAAACGTTGTGACCTTCCAGCGAGGAACAGTATGGCATGCATAAAGGACGGCGGCATTAGTCGGCGGAGGGGGGCGAAGGAAGTGGGTAATTATTTGTAGCAGTGCTTTTACTGTTGTTGCAATGAGACAGACTAACAGTGGCAGCAGTCATTTTGCTGAATCAAAGTCCATGTTAGTCGCATTATACACTGCCACAAAAGGTTGTTAAGGCTGGTATTAGCATGTACCACTGAGGACATTGGAAGGACTCGATCTGTCACACTAAATCGCCTTCTTGCCCTCAACCATTGAAGTCTCCAGCTCCTCTGACATGTTCTTTCATTAATGGCCTGGCCTTGACAACTGATCCTAATTGCCTCTGAACCGCACTTCATGTATTATTGGTGTCTGCCTGCCCTGGTTCATGTCAACAAGCCGCAGCGCGCGCAGGGTGTGCCCGGTGCCTTTTGCTGAAATGATGCTCACATAGTCATTTACCTCTGAGGGCTCGGGTCTCGCCGGGAATGAGGGAGAAAGCTAAAGATCTTCCTGTCTCTTCTTAGAAATACTTTAATGTGGATCCGTGCGATGCACTTATTAGGCGTGTGTGAGGACTCAGTAAAGCATCAAGCCAATTATGCAGGATCCCGTTAAAGCGTAGACTGTAAACGCAACATAAAACTTGCCTGCGCTTTAGCTGCTGTGTGTTTGTTTATCATTCTAAAAAGCTTATTCAGCTAGAAAGTGTGGCTTACACTTTGTTTTTCATAAATAACAATTCTGTGCTAATGTAATCGTGTAAGAAAGATATTATCTGTAATGTTGTCAGAGGTCCTGTAGATTGAAATACTGTGACAATGCAAGGAAAAGGAACAGATCGCCATTCGTTGTGATGTAAACTAAAATAAAAGCCTTTTTAAAATCTTAATATGTTCTTCTTCTGAATGAAACAGCTTCAGAGGTATATTTAATATATCAGACACAGATTTTTTTTAAAAATGTACTTTTTATTTTATAAAGCGATGCAATTTTTCTAGATGCTAGTTTCTTTTAATTTTCTGTCTTACATTTTGTTTTTGCTTCTGCATTATGCAGTATGTTTTAAAATCTGTAACAATGTATCTGCCTACCCAGAGTGTTTTTATTTTCAATCATGGCTGTGATTTAAAGCTGTATCATTTCGTATAAGATTTTCTATAATTATCTTGGTAAACAACAAGACTGGATAATTTCCATGTTTTCATACCCCCTTTTTTTTTTTTTTTTTTTTTTTTTTTGCCTTTATCTGTCGGAGGTATGTTTCTGGGAAACCTTTAAGCACGCAAGTTCAACCAGTGATAATAAAAAATAAATCACAAAAGCTCTTTGGTGCTAGGTATCATTTAGCCTAATCTAGACAGTGACATTTGGGCCACTAACAGCATAATCACAGTTATTGCTACAAATTGCTCCATGTTTGAGTTTTAATGTTATAAGTAAATTATGCCACGGGATAAAATACGCGTTCCCGGGGAAGCGGGTGTTTGTGCGGGCAGCGCGGCGGGCGCTCCCGCGCGGTAACACTGCCACCTCCCGCGCCCGCGCGGGACTGCGCCCCGAGCCGCTGCCCGCCCCGGCCGCCGCTTTCCGGGGAAGGAGCGCGATGGTGGTGGGGGCCTGCTTGGAGCCAGCGGCCTAATCTCCCAAAAGTGCTCGAGATTGGAAATTACCCGAAACCCATCAGTGAAACTGCTGTTTCACAGCCCTCTGTGGGAGGTAGTGTAACTGCTCATAGAGCTCGCGTTCCTACTGTGACAGCCTGGCAGGCTGGAAGACGTTGGGAGAGGAGTCTATGAATGAAATTGTGCTTCAAATGTTTTTCTAAAGATGTAATGCCATTTCCTCCAGAATCACAAAATGTTTCTTCTCGTTATTCTCGACGCTGTGAAAAGCCTGACCCTGGCTTAATTCTGACACAGGAATTGCACAGGAGGAAAGGTTGCTCTGTGGTTTTAGGGCAGAGGTGGCCACAGCTGGGATTAGAAGATGAAGGGGTTTGTGAATGTTCTTTCACCATCATTCAATCAGACATCGTGCCCTTCAGCAGAACAGCAAGCCCTTCTGATTTTCTCGAATTAGGTAGATTAGCATGAAGCGCATAATGCAGGATGATGGAATTTGTCATAATTTGCATTGTCCTGGAAAGATTCGGTTTGATAGAGCGATGCATCTCAGAGCATGTCATGTCCCACGGGCAGGTCATAGAGGAAGCTTGGCAGAAATAATTTTGCGATATGTGCATCAGTTGTAAATGCCTCATAACCAATTTGTCAAAAAAAAAAAAAAAAGAGGTGGAGGTTAGGAGAGTTGAAGGAGGTGGGCACTTGCCCAAACACAAGTAGGAGTTAGATGCGCTAGTGGCATAGTAGACTCATGTAATTTGGTATAAGACATGATTACATGCAATAAATGAATACACAGACTAGATTCCTGGCATGTTACTGGTGCAATTTTTGTTTCTTTATATACAATAAAGTTAGAGCTTTCACTACTCTCTTAATCTTTCTCTCATCTATGAAAATTCCTTCCTTACAGAAATTATCAGACACAAGAGCTTCAGAGTCAGTTTTCTGAGTGATTGCCTCTGACCTTGATAATGTTCCCAAACTACAGATAGAAAAGGATAATCAGCTTGTAGTTGACAAAACGGACATGACAGTGTTACTTATATGCTGCGGCATTTCTGGAAATAGGCATGTAGAATTCAGACAGGCAAGGGGAACATGCTTATTTACAGTAGCATAGCAAGAAGAAAAGGTCCAATGTCATGAATTGACCATGGTTTATTTATGGACCACCTGACAATGATGCAACAGTCTTTGATATTTAAAAATCTTTTCTGCCCAGGAACATTATAACTATTTCTCATAGGTTATGTTATTTATCATTTCAATATCTGGTTCTTCTTCAGGAAGACATTTTGCAGTGTCTCCTTTATTTGTCTTTCTTTATACATTTCAAACAACAGATTAATGCTGGCGGTTCAGTAACACTGATCTTTTGTGACAGTTGAGCATTTGCGAGTTGAGGGTCTAATAATAAATTGAAAATAAAAAAGGGAAAAATAAAAAGAAAATTGTTACTTCTAAGGACCTAGTTTACTGTCCATGGAATGCAAATAATTCTTCATACCTGAGTTTGATAGTCAGGCTGCTGTCTTTCAGGTGGTTACTATTGTAGAATTCAGTTTTTTTGAAAACGGAATTACCTTAGGGCATAACTCAACATGAATAAATCTTTCAACACCCAGTGTCTGGAAGAAAGATACACGTGAAACTAATCATACTGCACAATTAGAACTTGATCAAGAAGAACATCGTAAAGTGTTATTTTGTTTTTGTTTTTTTTAAGAAGTAATTATGTCATGCCAGCCCAAAACATTCTAAATCATATTATGTTTGCAAAGTAATAGCTTTCTGTGTTTTGTGAGATTTTTAATCTTTCTTATATATTGTTTACAGTGCTGATTAAATTTTCAAACAAACAGCTCTAGTGGTCAAGGGTCATGGTTGATGCGTGTTCCCAGTGAATAAAAGTATTTCTGTAACAAGAAAATTTTCCTACATTTTGTCCAATGATTACAAAAATATTAACATAATCGTAACCTTCTTATAGTGTAATATTTAGTGCACTGCACGCAATGAAGTTGAACAATCTTTAGAAATCTGAGTATATTTTTATTATGCTACTAGTTCATCTATGCTGGCTATTTTTCTAAAGTGGCAGAATGAAAAAAAAAAAAAAAAAAAAAGCCTTTCTCTAATTTAAAGTTGATTAATATTTTATTCTGAAGACATACCTTGGTAATTTTTGAGTGAAAAGCAACAAGTGTCTCAAGTTTTCTGTAGCTTCTTTTACTGAAGCGTCTCATAAATTGTTTTGAGCTGTCTGCTCGTCACTTTATCTTTGGTCATTTAGCCAGATTTCTGTGAGTTTTCAGGACTGATGGCAATGAGCAAACGGTCTTAGGCCTAGTCAGTCTTAGGCCAGTCTTAGGCCTAGTAAATACTTTTTAAGAACCTTGAAGGAGAGTAGTGATTGGTAGACATTTCCTATGTAAGTTAATTATTAAATATAGAAGTACAGCATTTGAAATTATGGGAGTAGAGATCAAAAACATGCAGAACTGATCAAACAGTATAACAGGCTTGAAACTTTCCATTTGCCATCATTTTTTAATGATTTGTGTGATAGTCATAGTAAGGAATATTTAATCAATATTTTTACATTACGTCTTGTGAATTTTGCTTCTAGTATATGGATTTAAAGCATGTCCATATTATTCTCCTTTTTGACAGCAGGAACTATATAATAATATTTAAAATATAACATATTCTGTATGTTACATTTTATTAAGAATTCTTCCAATGCTGAATAAAACTGAGTAGATAAGAAGTAGGTGATACAATTTCATATAAGAAATTTTCTCAGTATTTGCCATTTCTGTTAATAGGTATAATATGGTATCTATAGAAGTTATTATCTTTTTATATGGAGTTGAATTCAGACCTCTACTTTTTGTTCCTTTTAGGGGAAAAACAGGCAAACAAAAACACTATGTGATAATGATATTGGGCGTCATTAGCATTTGAATGGTCATTGTTCTAAAATGGATAAAATGCTGAAATAGTCTGCTATATTCGAAGAGCATGTTTTTCTAGCTAATAGTTAATATACTGTGAGGGAAGATATTCAAAGTCTCATTCTCTTCTGTGAAACCATACCCCAGTAAAACAACTACTGTCAAAGAAATGAGGTGATACTGTTTGAGCAAAAAGCAGCCATAAGAGGAAAGATGGGAACTTTTTTTTTTCCTCCCTCTAGATTTGTAAGCGTTTGAGAGACAAGACCACAATCTCCAAAGTGGTGGTTCTCTTTTATATTTGCATTGGATTTTCCCATGCAGTTTTTTCTTGTCTTTCACATCTGGAAATCTTAAGGTAAATTAATATTCTCTTTGAGAATATTTCGCAAATGTACATTAAATATTATCCTTTGAAAATTACTCTGCTATAAAAGGGATTTTGCTTTTTGGCTTTCAAGGACTTCCAACATAGTTTATGAGATGTTTTTCATGAGTTTATGAGTTTATTAGATTTTTTCGTTGTGGGAGGGGGAAACACCTTGATCATTTGTGAATTCTCTAGCAATCTAGCATAATATTTTCTAAAGAGATAATAGCATAATATTCTGTTGTTATAGTGCTCAAACAGGTTGGTCAAGAGAGGAGGAGACATTCATTTCCATTTTGCTAGGCACAACAAAAGCATGCTAAGCTCATACAGGTATTGTGTTTTAAATTAGACTGTAAAAAGGTGAAAGGATTTGGGAAAGAAGAAATAGGAGCACAGAAGTAAAGTCATTTGGGCTTCTATATGTGAAACAGTGAAAATGGTAAAATGGTGCTTTGAGTGAGTACATTTGGGTAAAACTAATTGGAGGAATCTGGGAGTGGAAAGTGGGAGTTGGAGCATGTCTATACTCTGCTCATCCAGCTAATCTGTGTGTGTCGAGTCTGTTGCCGTATGAGCTAGCAAGTTTAAAGCTGCTTCTGTATTACATTGTACTGAATTCATTTTTTTTGTGATAAATCCTTGTTGGGAAGCTGAAATTGGAACAGAGATGGTGAAAACCAAGGGATAGAACTGAAGGGAAAATAAACATTGATAAAGAGAAGCAGCATTGATAAGCAAGTACAGGAAGTCTGTTTATTTGATCTATGTATTATAACATTGTTATTTGAGGTGTTTATAGTCACCAACATTACTGTTATTCCACTTTACAAATAGAAATACCCAGATGTCTAGAACAAAGAAACTGCGAAGAACTGGCTGATGTGGCCTAGTCTAGTGCCTTACCTGCTGGATCTCCCTGTATAAATAAAATAGAAAATAAATGAATGAAACTCTTCAACTGTTGGCCATAGCCAAAAGATAGCATATTTTCAGTCTTCCTAAGTAAAGAATATGAAATATATGCAAAAAAAAAAGCTCTTTCGAAAAAGGGTAGTATTTATTTCTTGTAGAACTGTTACATAAGTAATGAAATGATTTTCTTACAAAGGACTTCACAAGCTATTAAGAAGTCAAGCACAGCTGCAGAGTATATTAGTTAGAAGTGTTATTCTGAGAAATATTTGATATAGGACATGGAAAAGTGAGAGGCTATGGATATGAGGAAAACTTCCCATATGACTAGGAGGGTTTTGCTCCTTAACAGATTTCAGACCAAAAGGAAAGAACAAGTAAAGATGAAAAAGTTGAATCCGGGCCCACTTAGATTGTTTGTCCCCTATCCTTACTAACATTTTTTTATTTCTTTGTCTTTTCCTTTTCTGTTTATTGCAAATATTCTTTTAGCCAAAAAATTGGCTATCTTCATCACTTTACTAGTATTCAGGAGGACTCAGCATGACAGTATTTTAAAATAAAAATCCTTGTTTTCAGTATACTCATAGTTAACCAGTTGTATTCTCACATAAACATTATAGTTCAGCATAAAACATTTTCCATTACTTTGAGTTATGCATTTCTCAATGGGAGCTTCTAGGTGCTAAACTTTTGAAAATACGGTCGTCTGTAAGTGAGAGTCAATGCTTTAAGCATGTGTACACGCAGAGAGGATTGAGTTTTTCTGAAAATGTGAGTTTATGTAAAATAGAATAACAATAGTGCTTATTCTAGTCATCTCTTTTTCATTTTATTTATCATGTATATATTGGTAATTGTTTACTAAATATTATTTAATAATGAGATTCTACTCTAATTTACACTTATCTAATTAAGATTTGAATGTAACGTTGGACTCTTGCATGCCAAATTACGGTTCTAAAGTGAAAATATTGATACACTAAGCAGTGGTAGGGTAAGGAATTTGTTCAAGCTATGAGAATCTTTTTACTGACTGTAGTCATTATTTGCTCTGAATATTATTATTGTTTTCCATGAAGTGTCATTCTGAAAATACTAGTGTTTCATGATTAAAAACAGATTCTAGAAAACAATGGGGTGTTTAAAAAAAAAAAAAATACTGATGATGTAGCCATTAAGAGATCCGGGAAAAGGGAAAGACGGAAAAAAATGGTTCTGCAAAAGAGGATAATATGCTGGGATTTATTTAGTTCATACTCGTCTTTTACTTTACCAAGATATATTTTTGCATGATTTACTAGCTGCAATTAAGCTCAAGGATTACTACAGTTAATTACAAAAGTAACAGTTTAATTGAGATTTATTTTTAGGACTTTTATTTATCTGTTTCATTTTTATTTTCTAAATAGATTTTTCAAGTCCTGAAAAGTATAGGAAATTATTCCCAGCTATAATCAATTAAATACAATCCATTAAACATCTAAGTACTGTTGAACGTCAAGTTGAAAGCAACACCATAAAAAGAATTCATAGTAACTTTAAATAAATGTGGGCTACCACAATCATGTAGGCTTGTTATGCAGTAGGAAAGTCTTATTTGAGAAGCGTCCCTTTGCTATGTGTGTACCACCGAACTGATGTATATTTGTATACTGGACCTGCTTGAGAAATGTGAATGTTCACCAGGCCTTTGGAGATTCTGTTCTGGTCAGGCTGCCAGATATCTGGCAGATATACAGGATTTCATGTAAAACAAAATTTATGGATAGAAAAAATGAGTATGTGAAGGGAAGCACATTAAATTGATAGCCCTATTTATGCAACTTGCTTTTTTGCTCTTCCCCCTCATGTTCAACCATATAATTTTCTATCTTAAATGATATCTTTTGTTTGCTTGCTTGTTTTCATATTTCAATTATTATGTATTTGGCTCTGAAGGTATTAATTTTGAATGACTTGTTACAAAATGTAATCAAGTGATTACTAAGGTCCTCGTTAAGTATTATATCATTAGTCTTTTACTTTGTTTAGAAGCTCTACGTAGATCTTCTAGTGTATAAAACCTAATTCAGAATTGAACCAAAGGGAGTAACTTTGCTTGTCTCTTTACTGTGCTTTAAAGCACCATATATATAAATAACAGCTGCAAATAACAGTCTCTTCTTCCAGCTCCCTGTAGTTTACATTGACTTGCATAGACTTCTAAAATTTATACCAGCTTGTGAATCACTGTAAGATTCTATCTAGCGTGTTTTGAAGATTCAAAGGAATTTCAAGTAGGAAGCCAACTGTTCTATCCTCAACAATTTAGGAATCTGGGGTTATTCTGAATTGTTTTTGACAAGAGAGAGACTGTTTTCTAAGCAAAAATGCATTTAGCTTTTAGGAGTTTAATAGGTCCAAAATGAGACATCTCAGTTACAGTCTTCTTTCAGCTTTATTTTTTCATGCTTGAGGGTCTCATTTCTTTTACAAGAATCCTCTATTAATATTGTAGTTTTTTTGATAGCCATGCATATTATATCCGTTTTAATATTCTGATTATCAACGTGGCTTGACACAACTGTAGCCCTCAAAAAAAGTAGTAAAAATATAATTTCATTGAAGTGCTCAAGAAAGGATTTCCTACTTTTAGAGCAGCTGGCTCTTTCATATGAAATTCCTTCTTCGCTTTATGTTCAGTTGTCATGAACAGCCATATTTGAACAGACCATTATATTGTGTCATTATCTATAAGTTATTCCCTGTTCTTCTCCTACTAGCTTTATTATAAATGATATCTTCTTTCAAACAGAAAGTGTAGACATGAGGTGAATCTAAAGTTAAAAGCTGTTTTGTGAGTGATCCAGCAAGGCATATAAAGATCAATGATGTTTTTCAAAATACTGTAATAAGGTGAGGCTGTACCATGGGGCACCTCCAAGGCATAATTTGGCCTAAGATATTGAATCTGATCTTATTCTCTCAGCAACATACTTCCTATTCTTTTTAATATTAGGCCAGGCATTCACAATTTCTATCCTGGAATACAGGATGTAATACTGCCATTTAAGAAATGCATGTTTAGTATAAAGAAATAATAAATGTTTCTCTTACACCCCCAAATGCAAAACTGATGTAAAGCTAGAGTGTTACATAAAATGTTAGAGTTACTAGAAACAAAAAGAAAATGCTATTACCATCCTTTCTTCTTTGATGTAGATCATGCAGTGGATTGTCATTATGTGAACTGAGAAACTACAAAGGAATTTTCAGATGAATAGAAAGGGACTCTTGATTAGCATTTGTCTTGTCCATTTTTAAGGGGAAAAAAAAAAGCCAAATTGGTATAGATAAATTTCAGCTGCAGTAGCATTAGAGATACTGCCTTTAAATGTATTTATAAAATAAACATTGCATGGAAAATTCATAAAGATGCTATATTTAAGCTGCACTTTAAAAAGCTGCATTTTCAGGCGTGGAAAAACAGGTATTTCCATTTATAACCTGTATTCTGGATTCCAGATGAAGCGCTCATATAATTATAAGTGTTAAGTATAACAAGTATTAATAATTTAGTTTAATATCACTCTGTTTTTTGAAAAAAAATACTTTAGTTTTTAACCATTTGAATTGCTTTAAAGATTTTTTTTCTGTTATGATGACAGAGGTGTACAGATGTAAGAAAGTCATTTCCCAAATTAAAGAAAAAGACAATTAGACATTCTTGTTTTCTCAGAAACACATTTTCTTCTAACCATGGAAAAAAATGTTTGCAAAGATAGAAGAAATTTTTAGCTTTAGAGAGGTTTTCATTCCAACTAAATTTGGACTAAGCTCTCATTTATGAAGCGAGGGAAAAGGTTCCAAAAGTTTGTGTTTGCACAAGCAAAACAGGCACTAGCAGTGAGTGAGCTGGTCAAAAATCAGTCTGACTCAGCGTAGCCATCAAATTTGGCTCTCAGAAATAAAATTTTGTGTTTTGGCAGATGAAAATGAATTGTTTATTTAAGCATTACAAAGCGTTAAGCTTTTTAACAGGAGTTAGGTTTATTTGAAATTGCATCGTATGATTGATTTTGAGGAAGAAAAACCAGCAAACCCTAACAGTATCAAGATATAAATTATGTATTTTATGTATCTAGAAATCATTATAATCTTTAGGTTCATCCATGTTTTACCGGGTGGAACAGAAAAGTCCGGTGCCCCTGTGACAGAAAGAAAACCTTTTAGTTTTGCAGGGGAGAGAAAAGAGCTATCTGTGTTTTCCTAGCAATCCAGAACTAAAACTGTTGATCAGAATTAATGCTACTTCAAACTCTGCGTGTACGAGACTACTATAAGAGTCTACCGAGATCCACTTGGTTTGATTAGCTAGTTTAACTTTGTTGTTATTTTCTTGGTAGATGGTCATGCTAAATTGGACTTTGACAAATGTCGTTAAATAAGGATGTTTTCTGAATGTAACAGATTGATCTCAGCCCTTAGGCAGGGAGCCTAAGGGAGTACATGGATATGTACTACAATATTTGGGCCCGAGTCTTCAAGAGCAGTAGCAACAGCCTTACAGTAGCTGGGTGCAAACACTTTGACTATTCCTTCACTGGAGGCATTACGCGTTACTCACCCGTGGCAGTTTTGGGCCTTGCCCTCATGTGGAAGAATCTGTCGAATTTTCTTTTCTCTTTGAAGAACCCCAGGTAAGTCTGTCTGCACTTCACACAGTGTAAAGTTCAAACTTCTTGTTTGGTAATAAATAAATAAATAAATAGCTAATCTGAAAAGTAACTTTTTCCCAAATTCTGAGGCAGCAGTTTGAGTTCCCTAAAAGGAATCAAACATTAGATAAAGACAGCATGTTAGTGGGCTTCATTGGTTCATTGGTTAGTGGGCATTCATTGGTTTGGAATGTTTTTTTTTTTTTTTCTTCTTCTCCTGACTATTGGAGGAAAAAAAGAAAAAAAAAAAAAAAACAGAAATGTTGGAAAAATATCTCATTTTGCCTGTGCAATGACTTGCATAGTTTTCAGAATGAACCATTACACATTCACACAATGTAAATAAGAGATGTATGCAGATAGGAATTTCAAAAATTACTTTTTCTAACTCCTTTCATGAAAAATAATCTCTTTTCATACTGAGGAGACTAGTATAATAATTGAAAAGTAATACTCGATTATAAGTAATCAAAATTCAAAGTTGATGTCTGTGACAAAGTTTCTATATTGCTTTTCTAGATAGCTAAGTTTAGGCACTTGTTCATCTTGGGGCACAGCAGACTTAAATGTAACATCCCATTTTACAGAAAGTATGCTGGCCACAGGTGTCAGGAAGATTTCGGCTGAGATAGTGAATATTTTATCAAAAATATGTATTTGATTAAATTAAAAAGCGACTGTTTCAAAAGTAAATTTTGGAGGAATGTGTACAAACTACAGCTTCTCAAAAACAGTAAAATACCATTTTGAAACAAGGTTCACTTAAGTTTTATTACTGTAATTTTTATGTGTGCTTATATTTCAGCTATACATATGCATATATTTTATGATAAAAGTTCATAGAGCTTGGAGCATGAATTACTGAATTTAATGTAGGAGTGTGTTCATATTAGTATGTGAATGACCTGCTCCTCCTAAGGTGGCTCGTTTAGAACCCTAGTATGTATATGTAACATAGGGTGTATATATATACCTGTACTAATGAAACCCGAACAGTTTTGATGTCTTAAATGCTTTTAATCACATACTGCTTATAATACATTGATTAGCTACAAAATGTTGAAGTTTTAATGATCCATGTTTCATCAATGTTAGATTGTAGCAGAGTGTTAGAATGTATGATGTTATGCAGTATGACAATTACTCAGTTTTTACTTCGAAGATGGTATTAAAGCCAATACCTGATTTGTACTCTAAGTAATCTTTCATGATTATCAGTTAGGATGATTTGGGAGTGCTGTGACCCCAGTGGTTCCACTGTATTTAGCATTTGTGAAGGATTTCTATCTCCATTTGTTGATCTTTCAGCTCTTCAATTTTAATTACTGGAAGAATAAATGAGAATATTTTTTCTTCTCTTAGTTTTACGTCTCTATACAAGCAATGTATTTGTATGCAAGTAATAAAGTCTAAAACATAGCAGCTCACAGAAATTGTCCTCCCAAGTGCTTTATGTGAAAAGAAATGCAGGGAAAGATTGTCATGATTGCAGATTTATTGGACCTTTATGTGATATGTGTGTGGTTGTGCTAGTGTACAGTGCTAGGCTGTACTTGCAATAACTTTCAGGCTAGGGAAGTGACTGCTGGATTGACAGGATGAAAGCAGCAATAATAAAAGAGGGGGGAAGAAGACAACATTCATTTACAGCTGAGACATTTAAAACTTGCTTTTACTTCCTCCAGGTCATATAGACATGGAGGGAATGTTACCTGACAACTTTTGAGTTTTTGATCAATTGCTCTGTAGCCTTCGGTGAAACACTTTCAAAACCTCGTGACTTAATCCTCATTTATGACATTCCTACTTATTTTCATTTTGATGATTCCGAAAGTGAAGGAGATAGTATTATTTGTATTTAAACCATGATAAACACGCCCATAGCCCTTCATGAGCAAATAAACAACTTCTTTTGTATCTACCACATACGGTTAAACCACATTAAAGTGATATTGAAAAACAGAGTCATTAATACTCCCTTTGAAGGCTTCTCAATTAATTTATCTAAAATTGTAACTACTTTTTCGGTAAGGAGAAGAACAAGACAGTAAGTGAGGAGATCCTAAATGAGAGCACTGTAGAATATTGGCCTGCGTCTTCTAATAAAAATTCTTTCTATAGCTTTCCTGCTACTATCAACCCTTAGTAATTTCCACTGGGTTAATGAATATGTGTGAAAATATGGAAAAGCCGCATGCACTTCTGCACTTCTAGCTACAATGATTTGTAACTTAGCTCAGAATGTGTCTGCCTAACGTATTGGCTAAAATAGCAGCCATGGTACGGCTGTTTCAGCTGTATCACTGCCAATGAAACCGAATGGGTGTAATTAGGAGATATTTTTAGGAAACATACTTTATATAGACAAGACCTTTGAGGGCAATAAATTCTAGGACATAGGGAAGGATGTGTAATAACAATACTTTCATCTTTAATTAGATGTTTCAATATCTAATTAGAAAGTTTCAGGGGTTTCCATGCTGACATCTGTTTTCTACCATAGTAGAAAAATAGTATAGATTTTCATTCATTTTTTTTCCAATTTGCTCTATATTTTAATGGTATTTTCATTTTGCAGAACTAAAGAAATAAAAATTTTACATCACCTTGTGTGTCTCATATATTGTGTACCAGTTCTGCATCTAGAATAGAGTTATAAACTATGGTTGCAAACTAGGTTACAAACAAATTTTGCCTAAGGCATAAACCATAAATTAAAGTAATAATCATCTCTGTAAGAGACAACTTTTTTTCCACTGTTCTTTTAAAATAAAAAAGAAAGTAGGTCAGAGAAATTTAGGATATTTTAGAGTATGTACTGTATTGTATTGTTTGCCAGTACCTAATTTACAATTACAGAGCTGCATGAATATTGAAATGATTCAGCTTCCCATTATAAATGTATGTGGCAGTTTGGTTGTTGATCAGTTTATGAAGTTAATGCAAATGAAACTGTCTTCCTGTCAGCATTTGAAATATATAATGCAGTCATGTTGTATATTCAGGGACAGGCCATTGACAGTCAATTAACAAGTTTGATTGGTATGTCAACTCATTCTTTTGAATTGTTAATAGTATGTTAATAGCATTCATTTCTTTGTGCAGTCCCATTTGCAGCTTCACAGTTACAGCTATTTTTTATGATTCTGAGTAACCTAAAATAGTGCCTTAATAATAGATTATTAAACACCTGTCTGGTGTAGCTTAGGGAGGTTTTTCTAGACTGGGAGTTTGCAGTGGATCCCTTTGATATTCAAATCAACAAATGATAGCCTTTTTATTCAAAACGTAAGTTCTTTTGATGGTTAGCTTGTTAAGAAATATTCAGCTCCAGTCTGACCTGATCTGGTTTCCCATGGAAAAGATCTGATGCCGTTTGAAGGTTCATAAATGGAATGCCAATGACAATTTGTTGTTGACGTTTTGCTGCCTCAGCCTTCAGATGCTGCTGGTTGATGTGCCGCTTTAGCTTCACCAAATAATGCTTGCAGGTAAATGATCTTCCGATTGATCAGATAGTTTCAAAGCAAAGAGTTCTCTTCTGTGGTCTGGAGTCATGGGTTTTAGGCTTGGAGGGGTACTTTAAAAGATGCATCAAAGTTGACAGATGAATCTTGAGGCAAGGAATGATGGGAGACAGCAGAATTATGGGACTATTTTTTAGAGAATAACATATTAGTGAGAGTTTTTAAGACCTTCAAAGGTCTATCAAACCAGCTCCCAATAGCAGACTTATTTTTTCTTAAAAATAATAAAAAAAATAATAATAAAAAAAAGAAAAACACAACTTAACTCTCAATTTCCTGTGTTGGAAGGTGTTGAGCTGGGGTGAACTGTAAAGATTTGTTATTCTCTGGTGATATTCAATAGGATTTATTTCATCTAAATTTCACCATTATCTTGTTCTGCATCAAGGACCTGGTCCTGTAAGGTGCTTCTACTAAATTTCACATGAAGTAAAAGCATTATATGGCTTTGCAGGGTCAGTGTGTATAACAAATACTGTTTCTTTACAAAAGCTTCCATGATGATAACCCAGCATGGGTTATCATTGTAAATAGCAAATAAAAATATCGGTTAGAATTACTCTGTTTCTCCACTTTTCTTCCTATTATATGCACTGTTCTTTCATACCATTCCTTGTTCTCTATTAGTGTCCTTCCAGATTGTAACACAGCTATTATTTTGAAGAAGCAGACTAACTATTAGAAGTTCAAAACATACATCACAGAAATAGTTCATTCCTCTTTGGTTTGAGCATTTAATTATTCACTATCAGCATGTGATATTTTTCTGCAAAAACATGTAATTGTTTTTCTCTTGGAGATACTTGATTTAACTCCTTCAGACTGAAGCAGAGAGAGTCCTGAGGTTTGTAGTTAAATGCTGTGAATATTTAGCTATAATGCTAAATGCAAATTCTGCAATCAAGCATTGAAAGATGGTGTGGTTTAACAATACTTAGCTGGACTTCATAACAAATAATTCTTGCAGGCTTAATTTGGACCAAACTTTTTAACAACTAAATATAGTCTTTTCACAAAAATCTAAAACATTATTTTAAAAAAAAAGTTAAGTGATGGAATTCAAGACTAATAGATGAGTATTTTATAAAACTTACAGAAGTCAATTCCATCATTAGTTTTTACATTTTTGCAACTTTTCAAATACTGTGCACTGTATGACTGATAATTAGAAACTATTTCCTGTTAGGCTACAAGAGCAAAATATTAGACATTTGTATTGATATGTAAGGTCATGTTTTCAGTGATGGGTCTATAATTTTTCCTAAACTTAAAAAGGAAAATTATCTTCTTAGTTTAATTTGTTTACTTTGATACAACCTTTGTTTTTGAAGAGGTACTCCGTTAGTGATTTATGCAATTTGAGTAAAAATTCCAAAGTTCTTCTGTTAGTAATACCATTGATATTACTTCCAATTAAACATTTCTCTGCTTAAGTACATTTTAACCGTTATACTGAAAAGAGAACTTCTTGATCACATTTTACATTCCCATAAAGTTTCTGTAAGCATTTTCACTTGGTGTTTGTAAGTTTCATGAAAATTTATTTGCCTGCATGATTTTCATTTTCCTACATCGTATCTTCCAGCTCTTACAAAGATAGGGGCAAGAAGTAATCCAGATATTTTGCTAGATTTTATATTTGTACTGGAACATCTTGGCCGAAGTGTTCTGTAGTGAATGGGATATTGAAAGCTATGTTTCCTCCTTATTGCTAGATGCTCAGTATTTCCAAAAGCAAAAAGGTATCAATGGCCACATCCTAGCAGTTTGCAATAATTGAAAATTAACTTGGTAATCTCTCTTCATAATATTGGATTATCAAGGTAGAAATGTTACTGAGGAATGCATCCGTTTAGCATTCATTGTAAAGCTTGCTCAGCTCCTACCTAGTATTTTTGTCATAGTTATCCTCCCACACTAACTTCTAGCATACCGATGGAAACATTATTAAGAGCTTGAAGAATAGGCTTATTCCAATAACACCTAATTATGCAAGCAAAGTAGAACACTTCCAATAGAAGAATCTGATATACATCTACCCCAGACTGCCCATTCTCTCAACATTACTGCCATTATTGACCAAAAGAAAATGCCAAAGTAGAAATGCCAAACGTGAGTCGGAAAAATCACAGCTAATTTATTCACTGGATTATTTCTTACAGTATTCTGCCCCTCCCTTCCTCTTGCTTAGGACATTTGCATTTCAACCTGCTTGGTTTTGTACCAATTCTTATATGGAAAGGCATCTCTCTGCAGACATTTTTTTTTCCTCTATCCAAAATAACTACTTCTATTAATAATTCTAACAGGAAAGATAAACACATAATAAATTTGTAAGCAATGGTTCCTGACCTCAGCTTGTGATGTAAGACAGCAGAAATCACAATATGTATTTTATTTATCCTAAAAGGTGCTGTTGTCAGTGTATAGCAATTTCAAGTTTCCAACTTTAATATTCTTTTTAAATCACCTATAAAATTCCTTGCCAAAATGTATTTTAAGAGAATAAATTAAAAGTATGCAAAAGGCAGAAAAAATCAGTATGTATCAGAAAAAATCAGGAATGTATAGTGCAAGATTCCAATTCCATACCATATGAAAGTTTTACAATGCAGTATATAATTATAATACATTACTTCTAAGTTATAACACAGAATTTAATGTAATTTAATGATTGCAGAAACATAGTTTTACATGGTGCGGGCTACCAACAGGCATCTTGTTCTAATGAAATGATGCAGATGTAAGAGAAAATCTGTCCTCTAAAAGATGCATAATAAAATCTCTTTACAGTGCTTTGTAAATTTTTGATTGTGTATTTAGGAATTCAGTGGTATTTTTTATAGGGTTGTTGTCCATGCTGCAATTCTGCTGCAAGGTCAGTGCCTAAGAGTAGAATATAGAAAAATTAGGAAAAAATGCCTGGATGATCATATTTAGTTTATTTCTGAGATTGTTACCATCTTTATCTAGTTGCTACTTGGAAGTTGTAAGTGCGTCTTATAAACTGGACCTCTGCACTGAGTAGTCGTTCTATACCTTAAGGAGAGTAATTTAATGTTGACTCTTATTCAGGTAGTCATATATGTAGCTATAAGTAAAATCCCTATGAGACTCAATATACACAGATGATGAGTAAAACAGTATGAAAGTGCACTATATTATTTGATGGAAAACTGTCAGTTTTAGTTTATCAATGCATTATTACAGTCAACTCTTTTTAGCCATATTTATGTTTTTATGAAATTGGATGTTAGTCATAAATAGCAAAAGACAAGTGAACATCATGACTGTATGGGAAACTAAAATGAACATTCATGTAGCTTCATGTAAAGTTTAGACGTTTGCCATTCTTGAAAGAAGAAGAAAAGAAGTATTGTCCTTTGAATTTTTATATACTTAAACTAGCAGATTAAAGAGGTTTTCATACTTAGAATTTAGTAATGCTAGCCTATAAATTTAAGATGAATGATAGCAATGAGATGCAAAGGACTCTTGGAAGAAAAAAACACTTTCAATGCTCTGAAAAATCCTCTGAAACTTTGATTCCACATGACCTATTAGAGTAAGCATTTTGATATATGGAAGTGATACCTTTCCTAAAGTGTTTTATAGCAATTTCTGTGTATGAAATTTCTCTTTTTCTCTAACGAGGGTTTATTTATTACCTATCCTACAAGTATTTGGTAGATCTGATGAATTTGATCTAGTTCCTGAGAAAATAGACAGTATTTTTGTACTATCTGAACTTGACCTAGTAGAGAGCAGTTTTGATTTACTTTATGGTGCTCAGGATTTCTGCAGTCAAGTTTTCTCCCTTGTTATGAATATTATTTGTATTTCAAAATATCTTTCCTATATGTGCTGGTGTTAGTTTGCATTTTCCTAAGTCTCATTTTGATATTTCCTTCCTGCATTTCTAACCTGTCTGTGGCCATTTTTATTATTTTCATTGGTGCACATTCTAACTTGCTATCCTCTGTGGATTTCATTACCATGCTGTTAATCCCTTCTTCCATTGACTTAATGAAGATGTTAAACAAAATCAGGCCTAATGCCAGTCCCTACGGCACCTCACTTCAGTATGTTGGCATTTTCATTACTCTCCCCTTGCAGTCAGCTAGTTAACAGCATTTGTATTTCAGGGAATTAAAAATAATTTCCAGAGATGATGCGTCAGATATTTTAAAATCCCCATGACGCCAGATGATTGTAGTCCCTTATATGCACATATAGTAAGTATGATTCAAAAATAAAATTCAGTCAACTGTGTTGGACATAATGTGCATTTTCTAAAAAGTTGGTGTCTGTGTGCTCAATATTCTGCACTTGTATCACTTTATACTTCCAGGGCCTGAATGTGCCTTTACTTTCCTTAGAAAGATTGATTTGCTGAAGTCTCTCCTTCCACATCCCCCATTGTTATGGAGTAGACTAATCTTAGTTCTTTTTTTCTTTTTTTCCCTTTTCCAATCTTCATTCAAAGTTATATGAATTAAAAATAAGTACATAGTAGCCAGTTTGATGGTTTACTCCATCTTTTAGATAAGATATGATCATGCACGGTGTTCCACATTTTTCATAGTTGGCAGATTTTGCTAATGCAGTTGTGTGAGAGCTTGTGACGTTTTGATAAAGCTTGAGAGGAAATGGTAGGCTTTGTAATAGATTAATAGGCAGGAAGACTAAAATCCGCTGTCCCAGGAAAGAGATGTCTCTAAGAATAATAGTCCTGGGAGCTTCCTCATTTTCCGGTAGGGAGGCTGCTCTTTTTCTGCTTCAGAATGACAGTCCTTTAGGCTGCGATGGAAGGTTTAGTGTCTGGCAATTAAAGTTTATGAACTGCCTGCTGTACTTTTGCATAAAGGAGCACCGTGTTGCTGTGTGCCAGGGCAGAACGTAAAGCCACATGTCCATGTGGAGGCACTGGTGTTTGGGGCACAACCTCAAGACACATTTCCCTCCCATGTCCTCCCGCTGCGCCGGAGACTCGGAGCGGAGCACAAGGGGAGCTCTGGAGCACCAGCAGTTATGCCCGTGCAGGTGGATTAGGCAAAAGCTTTTTTCACCCACTTTTGGGGAACCTCTGTTACAACGTTAGACATTGTAGGCTTTAAAAATTTCTGTGTATTTCTGTTTTGTGAGTCCCACTCCTTGGAATACGAATGACAACATTCAGGTGTTTTTATGTGAAAATTTCAGATTTTGAAAGTTTATCCTATGTAAATCAGAAATGTGTATTTTGTTTCCATCAGTTCTGAAGCAGCATAAAATTGATTTGACATTGATCAAGGTTTAAATATAACCAACACATCCCTGCAAATATGTATGAAACAATATAATGTTTTGTGATTAGATCTATTTTTTTTAAGTGTTCAAAGTTTAAACATTCATCTTATTTTTCATTAAGCTTTTTGACCTGATTGTCCCTCTGTGCTCTGTACCTATAACACTTTGTTAAGATCCGAAGGTCTAGAGACCTTCAGGTATATGTTGTGTGAGACTGATCTTGCTAGCTATAAATCCAGCACAGCTTAAAGACTCAGTTTAAACTATTTGGTTTTCAAAGGATTGAAGAGGTGTTTACAGCTGCATAGCGTAGCCTAAGAGTAGAATGTGCTTGGCTGTGTTTTGTTCTTTATTAAGTGAATTTGGTGTTCATACTGTGGCTACTTGAGACGCAGTCAAGTTGGAAGCCCTTTCAGGACCAGCCATATCTTGTGCTGCTCAGTGAACTTATCCTTCATGACTCACACTTCCCTCTGCTGTAAATTTCAATTGACAAATACCGGCATCTTTTAGGCTCATTTATAGATTTACAGCATTGTGCTCAGTGTCAAGTATGCATTTGTGATATTTTATCTTCACTTTACTAAGCTCTGTTGGAAAAAATACACAGCTAATTTTTGCATCCATTAAATTGCAATATTTTATTTTAGTTTTGTTATAAAATGTCCTATTTTTATAGTGACCTAGCAACTCACAAGTTCAGAAGTCCAAAAGGAAAAACCTAAATTGCTGTTTGATGAAGGAAGATCTGGGTGGGAAGTGAGTGTTTTGTACTCTTGTAGCTTTAGCGGGTAACCAAATAGATTTTTAAACATGAAATTCCATACTAAAATGAGGATTGGCAGACTGTAGTCAGAGCATTTGCAAAATGATTTTGTAAACTCTGAACTATGGAAATGTTACTGATATTTCGATATGATAGCAATAACAGATACTATTTGCAGCGCTATCTGCTGGATTACTCTATTTAAGGAGGTGTTCTGGAATGCTGAGTGTGATATGCAAGCATGTTTTAAGTGGATATGTCAAAATTTTTTAGTTGAAGATAATCAAAACAACTAATTTTTTCAATTTTTCATTTAGGCGTATATTCTTCATCTTTCATCTCCCGATACTGTATAAATTTCCCAAATAGGAAACCAGGTACCAGATTATACTATGTATGATCAACACATTTATGGAATTTTTCAACAAGAAATGTATAATAGTTCAAGAAAAATATGCATATCGTATTGAAGATTGTAATATGTTAAAACCATGTCAGTCAGCTATAATTCAGGTTCATAGTCTGAACTGAAAGCCTTTCAATTACTATTGTCTAAATGGTACCTTTTAAAAACTTTATTCAGGTAACTGAATAAAAGATTTCACATTGCAGAAAGCAATTTCACCATCATTAGCTAAATAAGAGGGCCCTAGGAAGAAAGGATTATCATATATTAAATTAAAAGTTCACCACCTTACAGCTTTAATCCTGTTAGAAAAGATGATTTCTATCTGACTTAATCAGCCAGAGGTCTTTATTGCCTGAAGTATTAATTGATTTAGGTCTTCATTAAGGTCAGAGGTGCACGCGGCTGACCAGAGGCTGCCTATTAGCACGTTGTCAGTTGTGCTTATTTACATTGACTGGACATAACGGGGGGTTATGTGACTGGGGGTCAGAGGGTGGCCGCGTCTCCTGCCTGCCCTGACCCGGGAAAGGGCAGCAGTCACTCACGCACCGTGCTGCACTCCTAGCGAGGATTTAGCTGATTGCATATTGACTTCATCCGTGCCAAGGACCAGGAATTCGTTCGTAGGGTGCAAATACGGATATTGACATAAATACTGGATGGTTGAAATGTCTTTGTTAGATATGCCAGTTTATCACTAGCAAGCTTTAATAATGCCAATAGTAAGCGCTTAATAAGAGTTTCCATAGTTTTATTCTAACTCCGTCATGGCACAGTTTGTGAAAAATACACATATGCAGGAATACCGTTTGCATTAAATCAGACTTCAAGTGGTGATATTAATGTCTAAATAATGCCTAGCTGGAGCAGCTGTTTAAAGAAAAGTAGTACTATATTGCTAGGTTTTGGCCTCTCTAGATTTATAGACCCCTTTTTCTTTCTATCTCTCTTTTTAATTTTTTTTTCCTGACAGGAACTCTTATTTAAAATTATTAGCAGACTTGTTTTTCTCATATGACAATTATGAAGTTGTTGCAAGTAGTTTGCTCACTCTTAGTATCCATCCACAGATTTAAAAAAAAAATGTGCAACAGGTTGAATAATAATAACAAGAGTACTTAGAAGATTAAAATAACCTTGCAGTCTAAAATAAACCACCATTTCAGTCCAGTGTTGCTGCAGTTAACATGTGGTTACTGTAACAGGAGGACATGCAAAGGGACAGAGTGTTTTATTAGGAATAAGTTGTATTCATTTGCTTTCTTATTCTTGAACAGCGAGATATAGGGCTTTCTAGAATTACTGTAAATTATTTTTATTTTGTTACGAAATGTTCAAGGATCCCATTTATTTCCTTTAAATTCCAAATAGCATAAAGACTTCAGGTAAAGGGGAATCTTTATTCAGAAGTACCAAAGTTTATAATTAATGGCTGCAGATCCTAGAAAAAGGATCCATTTGGGTAAATCTCTGATTTAGTAAGACTGCCAGTGGTAGATTTAATTGTTGCAGTACTGGTATTGAAATTAGAGGGGGCATTTTTCCAGTATTATAACGTATGTTCAGTTGTGCAACAGTATATATGAAGAAAACATCGGTCCCTAATTTCTGTGGTGATGTTTGGTTTCTCCCTTCCACATATCTCTAGATATGTTAGTAGCTATTTGATATTCTATTGATATATTTGATATTTTGGTAATTCGATATCAATAGTAGTTTTTACTATGCTTCTCCAAAAGGTTTATAGGATAATGTTGGGGCATAGGCAGGGGACTAAAGAGTTGATGTTCATATTTTTAAAAAAGTCTTTTCTTTTTTTAAAATGTGATTTTAACACAATAAATACATGTATGGGCTACAGTGGAAATGAAATCATCAGTGTAAGCTGAGACATGCAGCGCATAAATCCATGCATTATATTGTGGTTTTGTTTCTGTGCTGAATTTGCTGGATATGCCAATCCTTTGGGCTTGCTCCACTGTGAATCTGTAGCTTGAAAAGTCTCCTGTTATCCTTGTAGATGATGTAAAAAGATAAACTGTTGCAGAGTCCTAGCAGGGTTTTGCAGAATGCTTCCACAACACAGGGCTGGCACCATACACTGTGCCGTCTCCTCCTGCAAGATTTTGGTATTGCGAACAAGATAGTACAAAGTCTTCCCTGTTTTAGATGCTTTTTCCCTCTGCTAACAGTTTTCTATATAATGCCTCAAACATTGTAGACACAGCCTCTTGAAATCTGCTAAAACACTTTTTTTTCTGGCTTGGTGCTTTGCCCCTTCTGGTTGTTTATTTATACTTGAGTTCCATGACCAAGCTCCTGGGAAAGAGAAGCCTCTTGTCCCTAATCCTAAATTATGTTCCCCTGAAATACACTCACTGAAAACCTGTGGCCTTGTTTGGATCCTTTCTCCCTCTTTCCCCCGTGCATCCACCTTTTCATAACATGGTGGCATGTTGGGAATACTGTTTTTCTATTAATTATGTCTTAGGATACAAACAAGTATGTTGGAAACAGAGGGTTTTTTAATTTATTTTTAAAGTGCTCTGCAAAATTCCTACTGAATTCGAGCCAAAAGCGGTGCCAATTTTGCTCAAATCTTTCAGAGATTTGTTTTGACCTTGCTTTTGACCAGTGAGGCTAATTGTATCAGAACTATCCAGGATACTTTAAGAAAGTGCTATCTTAGTCCATATTTCAAAACACTGACAGATATTTTATCGTTAATTAGTATTCATATTATGTCTCAAACAATCTGTTCAAGAATAGGGGAAGTGAACTGGTTGAATAGCTCTTCTGTCTACCTAATAATTAACATGGGTGATGCATGAAAAAACAGGGGCCTAACAGGAGAAAAAGGAAGAAAAAATGCTGGTAGGATTTTTCTATAAGAGTATAAACTACCTGTATTGGAGGTTTTGCCTAATACATGGATTTCACTTAGCAGGGGTGAAAATGAATGGCTTATTTTAAAAACAAACCTGTGCCCCTCTGAATTGTATCTTTCTGATTTTGCTTCTCATCTTGTCAGTATGCCACTTGATAGCTGGCTGGACTCCCTTGTTCAATGGCACATATTTTAAAATAGCACTACAGAGAAAAAAAAAAGCCATTTGTTCCTATAAACCAAAATACTACTTGCATTTTTTTTTCTAATTTCAGGATTATATATAGCATTATCAAAAAAAAATTTTAGTTATTTTAAAGAATTTAAGAAGTTGATGGGTGTCAGTTGATATATTATGTTTCCTCTCTGCCTCCTCCCCCTCTTCAGCTGCTAATCATAGAACTTGTATGCCAAATTGTATAAGATACTCTTCCAATAGTTACATGTGTGAGTCTTTTGTGAGACACAGACAGTTATGAGGACAGATTTGGAGTTGCATATGGGTCTGTCACATGGTTTGATTGCCATGTCTTCTAGGACACAGATTTCTTTTTTAATTATTCTTAATTCTGAGGATTTTTTACAGTTTATACAAAACGTTCTGCAAAGTTCTACCTAAAGGATTCTTTCCCAGTCCATTTTCCCTCTCTTTACTCACGGCAAAATGTTTCCTGTGCTGACTTCAAAGCTGCTAACACCCACCTTACTTCCCACTTCTCTTTTTAGGTTTCTTTTGGTACTGAATAGCATTCACTTCTTCACTGATCAGGAAAAATACAGATTTTCTAGAGAAGTACAGAATAAGAGGATGAAGAGTTTTGATATTTACATTAAGATTTCATAATATGTCTTTGAAATGTCTGATCAGTAAGAATGAACATTTCCTTTGCTGGCTGCTGTTAAAAAAGTAGGTCTTCAGAGTGTTGCCAGGAAGACTTACAAAAATCAGCCCAAAGTACCTTGCAGCTCAGTTTGACATATTGATGGTATATCTGGCCACCCATTTTATTCAATTTCCCTAGGATGACCTTATCTCTTGGGTCAAGTAACACTCTTCTGCATCTTGTCTACCTTCACCTTTTGCCTTCTGATGGATCATGATTTTTAATAATAGGCAGTCTTCGAGTTATGCCACAGTATTGTTTTTATCATATTTTTAGACGAATACACTGATGGCATTACAGACATATACTTAAAAAAAAAAAAACATGATGCAGCTAAACTTGAAACATAACCATTGGGAAAAAAAAAAGAAAAAGAAGATATCACTGTATCAAAGATGCTTTGCAACACCTCTGAAACTCCTGCAACACAGGAAAGAAAAAAGTGGAAGATCATTTAAAGAAGGCAACAGTGTATGTCGAGGCATCTGTGGCAATTATTCTTTGCTTATGCATTGGAGGGATTGGTAACTTCCAAACGTCTGTCTTAAAGTACCCATAAAAAAGTACTTTCACTCATAAAAAGGTGAAGGAGCAGATTGCTCCTTTTCCCTCTTTATACCTGAGCAATTAGAACATAAATGAGTTTGCTTGAAAATTGGTAAAAGTCCTTCCAGAGATTGCAGAAAATACTGTAGCATTGAAAAAGATTAAATTGCATATTTCTCGTTGATTCTCATCAATTTCACCTGAAGATGGTTATGCACTTTTGATTATCCATGTGCTAATTCTTAGATTCAAATTTATTATAATGCTGTATTTCTATAGCGTAGCAAAATCCCTGAGAAAAAAATGACCTTTAGACTGGCATGTTTGCTCCATTTTTAGCAATGTGCCTCATGATGGCAAAGAACAGTAGCGTTGAAAGAAAATATCTAGAGAAGTGTAAAATAATTACATTGCCTTGCATAATCCCAGAATCTCTCTCTTTTTTTCCTTTTTCCCCCCCGCTCCAGGTTGGCGCCGTGCTGTTCTGCGCGGGGCAGGTGGCCCTGGTGCCGTGCCGCATGCGGCTGGTGCGCGGCGGCGCGCGGAGCGAGGCCGCGCTCGCCCTGCGCCACGTGCGGCGCGTCCTGCGGGCCGCGAGCCCGGCCTGCGCGCTGCGCCACGTCCTCGCCGCCACCTGCTACGTCACCCGCCGCCAGGACGTCCCTGTGGCTCGCTCTGCGTGGCAGGAGAAGTTAAGAGAATGTGAAAAGGTAGCTATGACACCCGTCTGCATCTTTCTAGGTTGTCTTTTTTTCCTTCTTTTCCTAAATCCTGCAGTAATACCAGAATTCTAGCAGTACATTTCAGAGGGGTTCAAGTACAGCTGATATAATAAGGTTTGATTAAGCTGTTATGTTCATAAGTGGTTGTGCACAACTGAGAAAGAAAATTGCTTAATAGAAAGTTATATTCATCACTAACTTTGTCTTAATTCCCCAAAGCAACGTGTCGAAGAATTCTTTAAAAGTAGCTTGTTCCTCCTGCAAAAATGCAAACTCCATATTGGGAATATCTCTTCCCAGATATTTTTACCTAAGAGGTGGACATTTTACGTGAACTTTTTGAGGGTTCTTCTGTTTTTTTTTTTTTTTTTTTTTTTTTTTCTCCCCACACTTTTATTCCAAGCGCTATTGTCATGACAACAGAGCTCAGCAATTCATTGTTGCTTATTATTCAGCCAAACTTTTAAGACCACAATGTGGCATGTCTGGATACTGGTTGACCCTAGATTATGTTTAACAGTCTAATAATTTCCACAGTGATTGGTAGTATAATCATAATTTCTACTATTAGTAAAATTTTTATTAAACTGCCACAGAATACCTTGCAAACATAAAAAACATAATAGACGCAAATCTTGTAAATAAAACATAACTACTTTCTGAATGAGTAACCAAAGGTAGTTACTATATAACTGCTATATATAACTTATATTATAATTATATTATAACCGTATTGTTACGGTTTCTCAGGAAAATATGTGTCTTGGGAGCATAACTTGTTAATAGTGCCATAGAAGAAGGATCTGTGCTCCCCAGATTTGTTGTTTTCTATTTGCCTTCACTTTCAGTCTCTACATTTGGTAGTTGTCTATCTTAGTGAAGATGCAAGCTCTGTATGGAAATTTAAACATTCATCCTTAATTTTTTAACAGAGGGCTCTCAAAACTGGCATTGACTTCTCCATCATGACCAAATGTTTTGTGTCTGAAACATTTCCAGTTCTCTGCGTAGCGCTCATTAGATATACTAAGATTTCAGGGTTTTTTTTGTTGTCTTCTTCTGCTTTTAATGTAAGATACATTGTTTGTTGTACACCTTGCAATTTCTACTGTAACACATGCTGTCAGTTGTTTCTATTTGTTCTAGTGTTCTTGATGAATGCTTTGGTGAAAAGTTGATTTTTGTAATGTATTCAGAAAATGTCACTTACTAAGATCCTTGTATATTTAAAATTTACCAAAGTACCTAACTTGTACTGCTCTGAAATAACCTCACCATTTGGTCTCCTTTTGAAGAGTGATCATATCTTTTTATGGCTTTGTTTAGAAAGAGGTAAAGTGAAATCAGAAAGACATGTTCTTCCAGATAAGACTGTAACAGAAGCCAGTGTTTTCAAATGTCAGTGATCACTTTTTTTTTCTATTTGTATCATCTTGAAGAAGCCCTCAGCATTTGTACCTACTAGTCGTATTTATTTCATAGTCTAAGACCTGCTGATATCACCATAGTTCTTAAGATGAAGCTGCTATTAAGGGTTTTGTAAATCAATAGGTTTTGTAGGACTTTTAAATGGAACAGTGACTGTGATACCAGTGCATATATATATATGTATGTATATATATATGTATTCAGGATATTGCCCTCTGTGAGGGTGACTGCTCATTTAAGCAGGCTGCCCAGAGAAATCGTGGAGTCTCCGTCCTTGGAAATATTTTAAAACCCACTGGACACAGCTTTCTCGGAGCAACGTCCTCTAGGTGACCCTGCCTGAGCATGGGGGTTGGACCAGATGATCTCTAAAGGTGCCTTTCAACCCCAACTTTTCTGTGGTATTTTATAGATATATTATCTTTAGCTGATATTTCTTAAGAGATGCATTATCTCATGATGATTCAGAAGCAGCAATTAGACACTGCACAGTCATAGCCCCATTAAACTACTTCCAAGTAGACAGATACCCATCAGGGAGTTTTAAGAATGTTCCTTACTATGTGACTGCTAAGTATGTACCATGGCTAAGCACCTTCTTATTTTATAATACACATGGATACTGATTCGAGGGCATGATGTTTGATAATTCCTGTTTCCAAATAGAATCTTTCTGGTTTTCTGTAAATATTATATGAACCAGCCAGTCTTGATCTAGTCTTTTATTTCTTCCATCTCCTGAACCGACTTTCAAGGCAATACTTTCTTAGTTACATAAAAACAAAACTGATGAGCTTGCCTATCTTTGGGTTATTGCTAGTATGTGGCCCACATCACCTTTTCGTTGCTCAGACTATAGATTAAATAGCAGGTTGCTACCTGCACACACTTCTATGATGAGTTAGCTATCTAAAAGGTTTCAGAAATACTTAAAAAGAATGTTGGAGCAACATCTTGCAATTTGAGAAGATGCTTATGAAATCTTATACCTCTGAAATTATGTTCATTATTTTTTGTTAGTGGCAGTATCAGAAATAGTAAAAAAAAAAAAAAAAAAAAAAACCTATTAGAAAATTAAGTAATATATGCTACAACATGATACAAAAGTGCTTTGGAAAGATTTAGAATACTGCTGGGAATTAGTTGTCTTTAGCAGCCAGAGGTACCAATTTCCCAATCATTTCATCAGTAAGAGCTTTGAATAGAAGAATTGAATTTTTCCTCAGGCTATGCACACTTTTTTGATTAGCAGTGGTTTATGTACACAGTAAAGCAGAGAAAAAGAACGAACAGGCTTTTGTTACAGGGAGCCAGAGAGAGGAATTGTCCTGCCCTGAAAATATAATTGGCTTTTTAGTGGAGGTGGATGTTCATCAGTGCAGTTTTGCGTAGGAGAAGAAGCACTAGTTTGCCAGGTATTAGGAGAAATGTTCTTTTTGTCTCATTCTGCTCTTAGAGAAAGTAAAAAGAAATTCTAAAGAACTTCATAAAATTATACTACAGTTGTGCTTCTACCTCACTTAGTCTGTAGAATTAGTGAAGACAGAAAATCTGGTTTTTGCACTTAACATTTTCTTTGATTGCAGTCTGTGGAGAGCTCTTAGATAACAAACTATCCTTCCGTGTGGAATCCAGAACTCAGTAGCTTTATAGACATCTGTATTGAACAAAGTTGTGCATCCTTTTATTTGTGTTATTGTTCATACTAAATACAAAATATTGTTCATATGCTAAATACACAGTTAGATACGATAAGATGAAATTATAGCCCATTTTCTGAAAGTAGTCAGCCAAACCAAGTGATTTTTTTTTTTATTATTCTTGAGCTTTAGTTCAAGCAGTGGCCAAAAGCATGAATCGATATAAACCTGCAGATTACTTAATAAGAACAAACAGTGCCTAAATTCAAACTATTCTGCTGCTGTGATCGGGGGATGGTGAGGGGGAAGAGTCTATTCAAACAAAACGATGCAGCTCGGCACTCGTTTATTGTAAACCACACATTTTAAACCATATATTTAATTAGGTTTTTTAAGAGGGACTTTATACTCCGCTTTTCTATTCTTGAATGTTATTTAATAGTGAATTGATGGTATACTGTGTTTGAAGAATTTGTGTTTAACACAGTGACAAAATTGTATACATCAGAACTGTCAAAGCTCTTTTTTGAGGACCAAAAATTTTTGGCATTCTGTCATATAGTAATGTGTGATAAATATCCTCTGCATAATATTTTTTTTACAGCTTCAGTTTATTCATTCTTTATATTTTATGTCAGTAGTGAGGAAAGCACAAAAGGGATTATACAAATTGTTTGGGACACAAACAGACTGGACCTAAAATAACACTGTTTAGAAAGAAGAGAGAATTGTTATCTGAATGTGTTTATACGGCAGATTTAAGAGAAAGTTGTTAGAGCAGAACATGGACATGATATTGATCAAAATTTAGTCTGTGATAAGGCAATCAGGCATTTTTATCTACAGTTTTGAAGGCATCTTGTCATATTATTGAAAATAATGATTAACTTTTAGGAACTTCTTGAAATATGATTGAACTGAAATATGATTGATGAAATTGAACTGAGTGTTTCAGAATAGCCAAATAACTTTGCCGGTACCCGCAGGAGTAGTAAGGATGGAGAGCGAGCAGGGGTAGTAACCAGGCTGGATGCCCTAGTAATCTCTAACCTGTTTGAGTCAACCAATCTCTGACCTCTTACTCCAGTTTCATTCAAGCTTCCTGGCTGCCTAAGCAATTATTTTTCACGACTGTCATCTCAGTCACTTCACTCCAGGTGCCACCTCAGGATCTCAGCTCCACAGACTGCTTCCTGCAGCATCATCACTGCTCCATAACCCTGAACATCCTTCTTGAGCTCCAGCTACCAAAGATAACAATGATTCTATCCTGAGCTGGAATTCAGGCCTCATTTTTTTTGTTGCCTCCTTTCCTATGTCCATTTGGATTCTAGCATCATTTAAGGGCCATTCAGGATTATGGAGGGAATGGGAATCTAGGAATTTGGTGGAGGTGTAGGAGGCTGCAATAAGAGTCCAGTGTGGAGACAAACAAAACAGAATAGTGGAAGGGAAGGAAAAGCAGCCACAGTGAGGACTCGGTCCAGAAAAACACTGAATCACTGAGCTAACAAAAATGTCTGGAATAGTGTCTGGAATATACATAGGAAAGGCTTCATTGTTAAAACTAAATGAAATGGTATTACAGAAATGAAATCTAGAATAAGGGAGTCTAAGCATTTAAATGGATGGATCCATCTATGGATGGATAAGAAGGCTGAATTGCTGTTAAATCCAGCCTGTCTTGTTGCTGCTGTTGGAGAGATTAAAATATAGTTAAGGCAATCAGCCATTAAAATTAGAAGAAAATGAACAAACACAGAATAGAAACAACTATGCAAGCAATACTCGAGGCAAAGAATTAGGAAAAATAATTGGAATGAACAAACACAAATGGCATCCACCAGCAGCTTCACCCTGCCCTCATTCCCCAAACGCTGCGTGAGGTGAGCGGCAAGCCCTCGCGCACAGGCTGGGGCGTCTTGACAATTTGGGGAGCTGCATATTGGGAGCTTCTCTAATGTACATAATTAGCCATAGTAGCAGTTGTGCAGTAAAACAGTTTCTGCCTAATCCAGTAGTCAGCATTTAGAGCATTTCTTAAAAAGAAAAAAAAAATCTTACAGCATTGCTAAAACTTTCTGGAAAATGAACTGACAGTTTTCCAATTAAGTCTCATCTTGTGTTTTTCTTCACATCTTTTAATGACAGTGTCATCTAATATGATGATTTTATGAGTGGTTTTGCTAACTCATTCAGCAGAGTAATCAATAGAAAAAATAAGCCATATGGGTTGTAGTCCATTTGTATTGGATGGGACAGATGGCATTATTGATAGATGGAAATATTCCAAATAATTATTGTATAATGATATAACAGTGACTGGCTGCAAAATTTTATTAAATTACTTGATGTATGCACTTTATTCCATAGGGGTGGAGATGTACTGCTTGGATAGAGCTCTCACTATATTTAGTTCAGAGCAGAGTTTGCCCCTACTTTCCTTTTCTGCTCCCCATGGGCTTTCCATGCAGAATCATCTTTAAGTGGTGTGTTGTGCTTCTGTCTATATAGCAGAGTCTACCAGACTAGCTGAGATGAGCAAGACCAAGGCTACGCTTTTTTTCCACCTCTGGCTATTTGATTTTGGTCACTGTTGCTGCCCTGGATATATAGAAGTATATAGTCTCAGCTTCCAGGCATTTCAGTTTAACTGCTGTGTGTATTTTTCTTGTTACATCCTACTAATCCACAGCAAAACTGAGTATAGGCCAGTGCAGTATATCTGTTTTGATCACCTGTGTAGTAGAGACTGTTTTTGTCTGTTTTTAATCAAGTGTATGTTCTGTAGCAAAGTGCTCCTACCTGAGCCAAGAGTATATTAACTCACAGATAAACTTGGAGGCTATTTGTTATTTTTGAAATATAGCTCTTGATAAACATAACTGAATGATAAAAATGGGTTTAATTTCTTATTTTGGTGTGATGGCATATACAAAACTATGCGGCAGATTTTGCAAGATTGTGTGAAATGTTATCTCTAATATCCTTCATCATAAAAAGAAATATGTACATGGAAAATGCTTTAGTATACTTAGTGCACAATGGTTTTCATGACAGTAGATTTTTACCTTTACAATATTAAAGTTAATTTTAAAATTTAATATTAAATTTAGGAAACTCTATGTTTCCATGTGAACCCTGAATATTAGTGAAGTTAGATTTTGAAAAGCTGCATGAAACAATGAAAAATATGTTTTGTTAAGAATAGAACAGAGGGCTACATAGAAGGAAAATGTTTAATGGAACTGCAAGATTTATTAATAACTCTAGTACCATTAGCTTATATCTTTTGCTTCAAGTAATTCATTTTATACATCGTTTTTTTTTTTCCTCTCGATGATGATATTATAGATTAGCATGTTAATTCCACTCTGAGTTATTTCATTAGGCTTCTCCCACTATATTTTCTACCTTCAGTGATGAAAAATCTAACTCAGAAAATACTTTCTGTAACATGAAAAATTATGTGTCTTTTGGCTTTTATAATGCAGCTTGCCAGTGTATAAAAAAGAATCATTAGTTGTCTGGTCAGCTCCCTCCGATAAGTTCCTACCGTCACAATCCTAATACAAGCTTTAAAAGTTCCCTAACCCGCCTTCTGCAGACAGGAGCTTTTTTTTTTTTTTTTTTGTGATAAGTGTTCAGTATCAGCTGGGATCCCATGGTTGTTTGAAATCCAGTGAAAACATGAATTTTCAGGAATGCCAGTCAGGTTGTTGACAGTGTGTGTCTTAATAGCACATGATGGAGAAGTGCTTTTCAGACTTGCAAGATTCGTTTATCTGACATGTATGTCATGACTGGGTTTCTTGCTTATTTCAACTACTAGGTAGCTTGATGCCAGCTTTGAACGTCTAAATTTAAACCTCTTTGGGCAGGGGTTTTACAACCAGTGTCATCATTAAAGGATGTAAATGAGCATGAAGTAGTGTTCTTGAAAAACACCAAGGAGTAAATGCCTCAGAACCACTGGCTTCTAGGGAGCTCTTTTACCTAACCTTTTGCAGAAGTCCCATAAAACCCCTTTTGGCTTCCCTGCATCTTAAACAGATGACTAAATACTTCTGTAAATCTGAGCTTTCCACTTTGTCCACAGAATAAAATACAGAACAGTGTCGAGGTCCCAGGTCAGGTTAATTCCAGAACCAGAAACAGTATTTTTTGAAGTTATTTTTATGTCTTCACGGCAGCTATTTAGCATGTAACACAGTAGTGTTTTGTATGGTATACTTAAAACACAATGAACAATCATCAATTTAAATAAAATTCGTACATTTTCTTTTTCCTTATCTGAAGCAGAGCAGGAGTAGATAATGCTCAAACAACAAAACCTGCTCTTACTGTAAAAGACTGGGCAGTTTAAGAGCCTCTTTAACTATTGAGCAAATTACTTTAAACTTAAAAGGAATATAAAAGCAGATTTATGTGAGAGGATATTTGCTGTTTTAACATCTTGAACAGATTTTATAAGTCTGTAATATTCAGGTGCATGGCTTTGTGTATTTTATTGTACACACTAGTTAATATTTATGTTGAATGCAATTGGTGTTTCCGAATCGTATTGTAAATTCTACACCCTATAAACAGTAATACAGGCAACACTGGTTGCAGTGGTCGCCTTCCTTTACTAGTTTCTCAGAGTAATTGAAACATGAGGAGTAGAAGTAAATTAATATTATAAAGGTGTAAATGACAGATTAGAACCCTGCAACATTTACACTGCAGAAAAATCTCCCAGGGTTAATTAATGTAATTGTTCGTATTGCCAAAAGAAAACTAAATAGTTTTGAAAAACCTTGACACAAGCCAGTATGTAAGCTGATCAAAAATTCAATGGAAAGAAAATGCATGTTTCGATTTCCTTTTTCTAACAGAACAGGTTTATGACATTATTCTTTACTAGCTGCTATTTGGAAGGTTCCACAGTTGGAGATCTTAAAGGCGGCCTTTTTTATGGCCCGTGCTGGGACCACGCAGCGCGTTCGCACAGCACCGTGGCAGCGGGGCTTTCATGTGGCACCTCGTGCATTTCCTCTCCCCCGTGCTAGGATGAAACAAAGCTTTTGTAGTCGTTTGAAGCCGGTGTAGGGAGAATATTTAACACAGTTCAAATGCAGATAGTGGAACTCCGGAGATCCCTGAAAATATCCTTTCTTGACGCTAGCCAACAGTTGGGTGTTGAAAGGGCTACCACTTTCATGTTGTTTTCTTTCTCCCTTTCGATCTCCCTTTCGCTCTCCCTCTTTCTCCCCTTCTCCCCTTCTCCTTTTCTCTCTCCCTTTCTTTCTCCCCTTCTTCCTTTCTCTCTCTCCCTTTCTCTCTCTCCCTTTCTCTCTCCCTTTTGGGCATTCTGATATTTTATTTGTAAAATGAACTGTGATAAATTTAAAAAAGGAATACAGGCAACGAAAAGAAAAATAAAGCAGTGTACATGATCTTAAGCAAAGCCATTGTTGAAATTAAATACGTAGATACATAAAAATCATATGCTTTGCATAAATGTTCTAAACAGTATAGATTAATATAACCAACCTGTTGCAGATTATAACCATAAAATATGAAGTAATATAAAGTAAGAAAGAAAGGGTAGTGTTTCTTATTTGTGTGAATGCCTGCAAAAATTGATAGATAGTTACAGATACAGTCAAATCCTCAGCTGGTATATACCAGCTTAGCTGATCTCCATGAATCTGTACAGATTTACACTAGCTCATTGGCCATTTACAGGTAATATACATGTGTATTTGAACTTTGTATTTCAGTAAGGCAACGTGAAGAAATACACGTCAAGTTACTGAGGTTGGTAAGCAGACTAGTTCATCCAGGTGACTGAATTTCCCCTGCAGCAGTCTCTTTGTAAGAGGTTTTGTGAGTGTTTCTTCGTCTCCTTCGCTGAAGATATTAATTCTGTTTGGAGCTTGTCACTTCTATGCTCAGCAAGAGGGCATATATGAATCTGCTGTTCTGCTTGGGTCAGAACCTCTGCTTGAAAGTCTCATGTGTCATGACTGTGAAAGCCATTAGCAGCTTTTCACCCCACGGCTGCTGCTTCTTCTGCAAGCCTCTTGATAAAGGCTAGAATGCCCCTGAGATGGAAAAGTGTCCAAGATACTGCTTTCCCCCTGGAAACTTTCACGTATAACTCTAGTTCTCACTACAGGTAGACCGCTTTAAGTCCTCATTCTGAAAGAATAAACTTCATGAAATTCGTCAGCGTCATATTGTCCCCTGGAGAAGTTAGGCCTGATGATCCTGGTCTACAGATTACCACCCTTACCTACAATGACAGGAATTCTGTTGACCGCTGGTCCTTACTAAAGTTGAAGCAGGTGCATGCAACATTTGCACCTCTGGCTGAGAGATTCAATCAGTGCTTCCAACAAGTGATCTGAGGTTAAATACTAACTAGTTATTCTGGATATTGGTCTCTTCCTGAAAAGGTATTTTAACCTGCTCTGAACAAAAATAGGAAAACTCAAATCTCAGAAACTAGTTAAACTCCTATGCTGGAGGTAGGCTCTTAAAATCTGGGAGCAACATCCTTTTAGTCTTAGTGACATGGTGGATCCAAAAAACATGTTAGTTGCAGGAGGCAAGATTCAGCTATTGAATAGATTCAGCAAATTAACCTGAAAAAAAAACTGCAGAATTAGCTAGAAAAGTCTATATCCAGTCTTTTCCCTCAGTAAGCTCAAGGTCACCTCAAAAAATCTTCTATTCAGGTATAGAGTTTAAGGCATTTTGAAAAAAAAATCAGATAGGAAAATAACTTATTTGAGTAAAAATTCTTCTGTAGTAGTGAATAGTACATTCTAAGGAATCCTGCTAAATTCCAGTATTTCATTATCCTCATATCTGGTTCTATGTGCTAATCCTAATAATGATTTCATTCCCTCCTCTTCCTTTTCTCTCTGAAAAATACTTTGTGAGCTTCAAATAAATCTTCATCTTTTTCTCTACACCAGTGTCAAACAAGTACTTAGGATGGCAAAAATGCATTATTTTGAAGCCCTTTAGATTTTGGTAGAGCAGACAGTGCTAACTAGTGATCCAGTAACATGTATGCGAGCTCAGCAGTGAATAATCACTTTCAGCTTCTTCTCTGTGTTTATTCTGTTTCGTGCATGAAAGACAAAAATGCTTTCAGCTAATATGATACAAACTTGTAGCTGTTGTCAATCTATAGCTGCAATACAATGAGTGAAGCTGGAAGCAAACCTGAAATCTAATTTTAATTTTATGTATTACTCAGTGGAATTACTATGCAGGGCTTTTTGTTCTATTTACAAATGTTTTTTGTGTAAATATCTTGGCCATCTATACGTGACACAGTCACTTCTTGTGCATATATCTCAGCAAAAGAGTGAGTCTAAAAAAGGAAAATATAGCTTTACTGAAGAAAATACTATTTGCTAATTATTTCTGTTGAGACTTTTTTTTGGTAAAGTTTTCTCTTATTTGTCATATTATCTCTCTGTAGAAGCAATTATAAATATCTAGTCAGTAATATACTGTTTTTCTGTACATGTTCTGCAGAATTACATGGGGGAGAGGTACAGAGATGTATAGTTATATAAGTATTCTCTCTCCCTCTGCTTTTGCATGTGTGTGCGTGTCTGTGTATATATAGTACATACACACCCAAATATGATTTCTTCTTAGTATATCATTTTTAAGAAGCATATATATTAACATGTGTCACCATAAAGGCTGTTTATTGAAAGCTTTCCACACTAGCCTCATATACATCACCTGCCTTCAGGCACATAAAAGTTAAGATCCCTATTTATGCTTCAGCAGTCATCTGAGACAAGTGTCTTCATTTTCCATAGTACTGATTTGCTTTCCGTATGTCTGATTCCAGGGGTTGTTGAAAACAGCTATGTGTTTAATTCAAACTTGCCTTATAATTTTTAGGTGCCTGAAATTAATTAAGATGAATTTCTTATTATGAATGGATTGTAAGAAGCTGCTTTAAGGGCATGATTGGAGTTTGAATGCTATAGCACTGTATTGAGGGAAAGTCTGTCTTGCAAAATCTAAATTCCAGCCTATATGTAGGATTTTATTCTCCAATATGAATGTCTTAAAATAAACAAAGGGAATGTGCAGTCCTAGCACTTCTGTTATATTATACTCTGTATAACGGATCTTGCTTTGCACTCATACCATGTTAAAAATGAAAGTAACAGATTGCACTGCTGATAACAACCTTCGCCCCAAAAATACTCACATATATAAGATGGAGGTTGGTAAGTGTTCATATTTTTATATTTTTCCAATAAATTTTTTACATACCAAAATGTGCCAAATTCAAATTCATTTTCAATGCACGTTTATACATCATATTATTAATAAAGGTGGCTGTCTCAGTGAGTGTCTGGCAATTAATAGGAGTTTAATAGGGCTGCCGGAATTTTCAAATGGCTTTTCTTCTGCTTCCAAAAGCATTACAATTTTCTTCACTACATACTGCAAAATTTAATTACAGCTTTAACAACAGTAGCTAATAGTGCTATACAGGTGGAGGAGTGAGTCTACTTAAAATATGTCAGGTGAAAGCTAAGATTTTTTTATTATTATTTTGAAAATCCACAGCTCAAGTTCAAAGTTCAGAAGCAAGGTAGACTTTCAAAGAAAAATCTCTGCAGCCAGCATCTGAAATTTAAATTTTGAATCATAAAATAAGCCATCCTGAATGCCCACAAAGTAGATTTTGACCATTAAATTTTCTCTTTTTCTGTCGCATCTGGATACACCTTCTCAAATGATTTTCATCGGGTAGAATCTTTCCATCTGTAATTCAGTTCAACTCCCTCTCCAAAGTGCTTATTTTTGACACTACACATGATGAATAAAACCCTCAGAGTGACAGTCTGTGATCATGTTTCATGTGGCAGACTTCATTTGCTTTCAGTTTATATTGCTATCAATTTATGACTTTGTTCCTTAAATAGTTATCTTTTTTCCACATTGTAACTGATATATTGAATGATGTATGTTTGAGAGGTATTTCACGGAATCTTACCTTTAATCATTAACTGGTTATCTCTCGACTCAGGAACCTTTAGTTTTTTGTGAGAAAGTTAATATTTTTAAAGCAAATATGATAGTTTTTCAATACGTAATTATTTTCTCATCCCTTTTTCATTTTCATATCCTTTGGAGTATCAAGCATATAGTGCTTGGATTTACATTTAGCTCTGCAGGAACTACTTTAAATATTATTATTACAAAGGAAGAAATCAAGAATCAAAGTGAATTCTGAGTCCAATGCTGAGGTATAGGAAGGTGCAATTGCAGGAACAGCAGCCTGCATTACAGCATGGAACTAATTCACAGCTTGAAAGAAAGTCCCTGCTGGGGAGGAAATGTAGGGGAACTGGCAGAATTTTGCTGCATCTGCTCCCTACTGCTAATAAGCTTTAACCTGTTTCATTTTTATTATGCTTACTGTTTAGCTATTTTGCTTCCAAAATTATTTCTGTAACTATGAGAACACATAAAAGGGAGCACGGCGTGTAGAGCTGTTTAAATATTTAAAACCGTCAGCAAGGGAGATTAAAGGCCATAATGAGTGAGATGGTTGCCTTCTCGGTGTGGGTTTTTAGAATTCAGGCACAGAGGCACCGGTGGAAAGACCGAGCGTAAGCAGTGGGTAAAACAGATTTCATGGCTTTAGTAGCTTTTACAGCCAGAAGGCACCATTAGATCATTTAGGCTGACCTGTATATCACAGGCCATTACATTTCACCCAGATACTCCCATTTTGAACCCGGTGAGTATACTTAGACTAAAATATATCAAACCTCAGGAGTTTATAATGTTTTATGCCACAGGCGGAGAACTGAGATGCTGAGCTTCCCGTGCAGTAGTCCGGGTGTTTGCCAGGTTGGTACGGACACAGGAGAGCGTAGGAGATGATCTGAGACTAATTCTGCACAGCCAGCCAAACAACCCAAGGCTTGTGTGCCGTTAACATAAGCGAAAATCCCTTCCTGGTCCCTAATCAGGTGACCACTTTGACTTGGGGAAAAAAGCCAGGGATGTATATGGTGTTATCAGAGCACTCGTTTACCCAGGTTTCCCACCTGGAGCCATGAGCAGTTCCTTTAAAAAATAGTAAAATAAAATAAAAATGGGCAACCGACCAGAATAAACAAACAAGCCCTAAAATGCTTAAGTTTTCATTATTTGTAAGTGAGAATAATTAAGGTCCCAGGAAGAGGGAGAATACTTTCCTTCAAGCAGCCATATCTATTCTTAAAGCTAATATTCATTGTCTGATTCTGAATTTCAGTCATTATGACCCTTTGAAAGCTGTGCTGACAGTCCTGTGCTTATCAAATTCTAAGCCCAGACACATTCATTGCACACTTGCTTTCCTCTGAATAATCAGTGCTATATCTGAAATTTATACCGTCTAAAAATGTGCAAAAAATGGTACTCTATGTTTTCCATGTGATGTTATCATATGCTTCCCATAGCTGGATATCTAGCATTTAAAAATCTTTCTTTTGCTGTCATGCTGGCATAATCGTCACATGCAATTATGAAATGTGTTTTCAAAAGAGATTAAAATGAATAGCATTCATTGGGAAGTCAAAAATCCTACGTCTATGGGGCTATTGAGACAGTGCTGCCAGATAATGGGATGGTACAAGATTGTGGTATTTAATTGATAAATTAAGCAAAAGTGGAGTCGCCATCTTTAATAGGAGATTCTTTTCCAATACTGTGAAGCAGAGGTCTGTTGTCGTTTCTGGGGTGTGTGTTTTTTTTTTTTTTTTTTAATAACAATTTCAGCAGTTCAAATTGGGTTTTGTTTCTCTTCTCAAGTTACTGTTAAAAGTAATTATCTAAGCCTTGAGCTCAAGAAAACTTCCACATTGATAAGCCCAGAAAGGTGTTATGGTAGTTATTACAGCATTTTTATATCATCTTTCTTCAGATTTTCAGTTGCTTAGCTGTTCTAGGGATTGGTTCAGAGCTTGCATTGTCCTAATGGCCGTGTTGTTGCTCTCGTTTTGATCAGATCAAGTCACTGTGTCTTTGCCTTCTCGGCTTCCCAAATGAAGGATAAAAAAGCAGCGGTCCAACAATAGAAGAGAGAACCAAGTCTAACAAGAAAATGATATCCTTGTTTACCAAATATCTTCCAAAGAGAGCTTATAAAGTTACATCTTAAATTTCAGTAGAGTCCTTTTGTCTATTACCTGAAGTGACATAAATTAATCCTTTTTGGCCTCTGTTGATGATAATGGTAAAGACAGAATAGAAAACATCCAGATTATTCTGTTTAGCTAGTATGAATCATAGGTAATATAGAATTTTTGGTCTGTCTTTTATGAACTCTTTCTATTTTCATTGGCTTCCACATTTGCTCAGCTTTTTGAGAGAAAGCAATAGTATTTGCGTTAGTACAGTTCATAGAGCATTAGTCATCGGAATTCGGATTCCATAAAGACTTAAACATGTACTTTCTGCACCGTATGTTATAAATCTGCATGTTTAATTTTTTACAATTATTCTGAAAAAGACCTAGTTTGGATTTTGTTCCAAAAGTCTGCATGTAGCAATTAGTCCTTGGAGAGATCACATTAATTTGAAATCCATTAGAATTTTAAAAATTGGTTAAAAGTATCCTTAGAAATAATGCCCGTATGTCTACTTTACCTTTTTTATGTTTCTATTTTTGAAATGTAGGTAAAGATTGCACAAAAAAAAAATGCAAGGTGTGCCTTAGATACTAGCACTAAAAATAAAGAGCTCTGCTTTCTCTCGATTCTCTCAGTTACAGTAACATGAAATAAGTACGGGCTGAGTTTTCAGGCTGTCATATTCAAAGTAGTTATTTGTGATACAGTGGAATTAAACTGCAGTCAGCTTTGTCCAACACAGTATGGAGTAGAGCAGACTAAAGTATCTGAAGAACTTGTTTCTTTTTATTTTAATGACATTTATTGCATCATGAATATTCAGCTTCATAAGACCTCAATTTTAGTCTGCCATTTTTGTCTTACTATATTTTTGGCATGCAGTAAATAATCTGGGTTTTTTGTTTGTTTCAAGAAAGAATGCTAACCATGAGATTTTTTAAGGTTTGCAAAAGGAATATTCTTAACAATTTCATTGTTATAAAACATTGAGGTATTCATTCTTTGAATTCAGAAGTGTAACACCAGGAATATATGTGGCCTATTTATTAGACAAACTAGGATGTTGAAAAGGATTGCTTCTATCCTACTTTCTTTGGGAGCTGACGTTTTTATTCTTATGCAGTTTTCCTAGTGGAATCTTTACTTTTCAAAGTCATAAACCTATTGTTGTGAGAGACTCTCCAGCAAAGCTTAAACTGGATCTCTGGAGTTTGATGCAATCTGTTTTATGCAGGCAGTGTAAAAGAATTTTTAAATGTATTATTTAAAGGCACATTAATCTTGCCAGTATAATGGTGTAATAATGCATGCCATCGAAGGTTTTCATAAACTCAGCTTCTGAAAGTAACATCACAGTATCTTCCTTTTTTGTTCTCTAAGTCAGTTCTTTGTAGAGATAGCAATTACGCATTCATCTTTTTCTCTTGCAGTCTGATTCCATATTCAGCTGTGAAGTAGGTACACTTCAGTTCTTATACAACAAAGAGTATTTCTCTTTTGGAAGAGATGCAGGAAGTCAAATAAACAAATGTATATAATAAATGTTAATAGGCAAAACGTGTACTTTTTTAAATTAAATTGTTAAGTAAACTTGCTAAATGCTTATGTAATGGAACGAATTTGAATATGGTCGTATACTCATTCCTCTTTTTTGGCGTGTTGCTAGGTCTGGCTTTGATTTTTCATTTTTAATGATAAAATGCCTTTTTAGTTTAAGAGATTCTCTTTTAAGGTTAACACTTTTAAAACCACATTCTTTCTAAGCTGGTTTATAGGACTTACAGCACTGTGTTTTCCATTTAGCTGTGCCCCTTACTTCAGCTTCCACTTTGTTTTGTAGCGGTTCTGTCGTGCACCAGGCGTTCGTCAGTGTAAGTAACAGGATTCCCGGAGCGACTCTGAGTAGGCACAATGAAAGCAGAGTGATTTTTCACCAAGAACTAAGATGTGCAGAATGTAAGGAACTGAGTAATGCTATGAACTACTGAGATAATTCTTGAATTTAAGCAAAACTCAGGAAAGCATTATGCACACAGCAGTTCAGATAACCATTTTTACATTAATGTGAAGATATAGTTTAATTACAATTCTAAAAATTAAGACACACTGTTAACCTTCCTTCTCTTTATGTGAAAGATTTTGTATTTCTGCATTAAACATTTTCATAAAAGTGTTAGCTAGGGCATCTTTTCAGCCTGAGCCTAGACATGAGTAAAGAAATTGAGTAAGAATTACCATTCTCTTTTCTTGTGATTAGATACACCACTGAATTGGATCTCATTTGATAGCTGTAGTGTGTGTGTAGTGTGTGGCCTTCAATAACTTTTCAGCCATGCTCTCCAATACCTTCTATTTCCAGCCAGTGATCCCTATGCTTTTGCAGATTTAAGGTAATTTAAGATTTAAGATCATTCTGTATCACAAAGTTGAGTTTGTGAGCAGATCCCCTTTCTGCTGGGCACTGCCTGGTGCTATAAGTTCCATTTGATTGTTCATACTGGCACTGCTGTCTGCATCGGTGTAAGCGTGGACTGAAAATATTCCTGTCCTCTCTCACTGGGATTCCAGCTCCCCAGGATTCCCTTAGGGGAAAAAGGGAGAAGAGGAAACGTTTCCTTCCTCAAAAAGAGTCCAAGAGTAACCACTCAATTTTCCAGATTAAACTATTTTTTCTCCACTTGCAGCGTCATTATAAGATCATACTTCTTCCAGCTCAAGACTGGTATGAATACCTTGGTCAGCTAGCTGAAAAAGCATTTCTCCCTTCAAAGCTATTTTCTGTATGCCTCTGCTTAACTCTGTCCAGATTATTAATGCATAAAATCAATCTGGAATATCCCAGAAGAATGTAAAACTCTCTCAGAGGAGGCCATGTGTCACCCACCATCCTGGTCCCCCAATCCACTTTTCTGTAGCTATGCTCTTACCACCATTTTATGGTCTCTAGCTTTTATACTAAAAGACAAGAGGGAAAAGTCAATTCTTATCCACCTTTTGTACATCATATGTGATTTTGTAAATCCATCGTCACTTTCTCAGTCTCTTCGTTCATAGCTTTTGATCATCTATATTCTTCTCTAAACATATTCTAGATCCTTTTCCAGGTGAGAGATCCAGATTTGTGCACTTTATTCAAGGTGCAGGTGAGCAGTTTCTGCAGTGTCACAGTGTTATCCACCTTATTCTCTATTCCTTTCCTAAGAATGCGTAACATTTTATTTGCTTTCCTGACTGATGTCAACTGCTGTGATACTTCATTAAGCAGTCCATGCAGGCTTTCCAAGAAGTTGCATAGTTTAGCATGGCACTCTCCTTAGTGTTTACAGTAATATGGTATCAGTCCTTCCTTGGGATTACAAATTGGAAGATAAATAATAGAATCATGTTCCCAGTCCTCCTAAAAACTACTACTTATCTTCTGTTTCTCCCCTGAAATTGTGATAAATGGGTTTTATTACCACAAGGATATCAGTATTTTCTTCAGTATGAGGAAAGTCCTTTTTTTTATGGGAAATGTTCAAAGATCATGAAGATAGGGGATGATGTAGATACATGTGTTTAGTAGAAAAATCTGGATATTTTGTCTTCCTTTTCCAAACTTTATGGGGTTCTGTCTTTACGGAATTTCTGAAGAACTGTTTAGTGTTTCTTTTTCAAGATTTACAAGACAGCCTTTTTCTGCTTTGGATTTCCTTTTCCAAGGCTGTGAAGATATGAAAGAAGGCCTGAAGCAAAACCTGTACTCATTTATTGAATAGACTACATTGATATCGTCATACAAGAACCCTAATGACTTGCTTTTCTTCATAGTATCAGAGCTACCTGCCAAAAGTGCTGAGTCTCCCAGACGAGAGTGTAGACTCAGTTATAAAGAGCAAGCTAGCAGTAAAATAATCAGACTTTGTCTTTAATTATATGCTTTCTCATATTATTCTAGCATTATATGAATAGAATTCCCTAGCAGACCTTATGTTCATTGTTATTTACTGGGCAGGCTGTCATAAAGATATTCAGCTGTTTAAGGCAGTTGTAAATTTAGAGCTAACTCAAGCACACTTTTAAGACTAAATGCAACATCCATGTATAACACAAATGTCAGCGATTTCTTGAAAATCAGCAATTGCTGATAAGTCAGGTGAGGTCGTTGTTGGAAGCATTTCTGTAAGAGTCCGTAACAGTTGATGAAAGACTGTTAGTCCCCAGTAGCTTCGTCGCTAAAGCTTTGCACAAACCCTTAAGTTAAAGGTTATGAGTGCCAGTGGAAGTTTACGGCACTGTGCAGGTGTACTGTGTATAGTCATTCACTCAGAATGATTCTGATTTGTTAAATTTGGAAATGTACTTTATCCTGGCCTTAATTTTTGTGTATTTTTTCATCCTCTAAATGGCAGCTGAAGGCAAGCAGAAATACTGAGTAATTGATTTAACAACCTGCGACAAGTACAGAGAAGTAGAAAAGTTTGTTTCAATGCTTGACATGACCTGAGAGAGCTTCTTTAGTCTTTTTTTCTAAACGGTACCTCAGCACCTTGGGCCAGCAAAGTGGCCTTTAAGCCTCAATGAGCATGACTTTTTTTTTTTTTTTTTTTTTCCTCTTGGTGCAAAGCTCCAGTATTTCATCTTTTCAAACTGTTTTACAGCACTCAGAGCAGAATTATATTGACAAGGTTAGAATTCATCTCCTAGAGGAGAATACTGTGCTCCTGTTAAGTGCTAATATAACATTTATGTGTTGGTACCTTAATAACAGCCCAGCTTACCTAATGAAAGTACTGAAAGCAAACAGTACTCAGTGAGATTTTATTATGACTGAAGTGACTGCAATTTGAGACAAATTATCGCTATTTTTGTTCCCATATCAAAAACATAAATACTAAAGCAATTGCTACATGTTTGGTATAGAATTAGACTCCACTATCGTTAATATAGAAGTAAGTGCATTTTTCATGTAAACAGCTCACGAGGGTCAAGCAGTAAAGATATTCTGTGGAAAATGCTTGTCAATAACTTTGCGAGTGAATTTTGAAATAAAGTGCCTGTAACCCATCATTATTCCTTCCTCTCAAAGTCAAGTGTGAGTGGATGAAAATTGAGCTTGTGAATTGAAGGTACTGAGAGTTATATGGCCTTATCGACTTTGGGGAAAATGACAGTTTTGCTTTGTTATTATTTTTCCATTCAGAGGTCAGGCAATGGGCAGTATTACCAGTAAAGACTGCAGTGTAAGCAAATTGGTGTATAAAAAAAAAATTATCTGTGTACACCAAGAAGAAGGTGTAAGTCACTAAAATTAAAATGTTCAACATATGATCTATGTTTAAAAAACGGAGGAAAAAGTAAGAAAAATATCTGCTGGCCAGAATAAATATTTAAAATTCTTCAAATAAAAATATTCAGAAAGCAGATAATGTTAATGGAAATACTTTGAGAGGATATGTATTTCATAAATTCAATTGCTTTCTATAAATAGACTTTGCCATATAATACATGTTAGGATTTTTGTCCTTAAGATAATGGCAGACCTAAATATGCTGTTCCTGGTTTAAAGTTGTAAAGATTCTTTTCTTTTTTATTCAGATGAAAAATGACTAAATACCCAGCAACAATAGATGGATGAGATAAATCTTTTATGAACTGATCTTAGGTGTGTTAAGATTCAAAGATAATGCTCTTTAATGTACACCAGTACGATTAGTTTAGGTTGAAATGGCTACAAATTCATAGTTTCTTTCTTTGTATCATGGAAGAACATTTCAGCATTCTGAAACGTTATATTCAATTGTTATGCCTTTTAACATGCTACCTTGCAAATTGTACTCAAATTTTTACCAAGAAAGTAAGCAGAAGACATATCCTACTTCTTTAATACCATTAGAAGAGTAGCAGCTTAGAGGTAGCTTATTAAGTCTAAGTAGGTATGTTGTTTGACGTATAAAACTACGTATTCCCAGTTTCTGGTTATTTTGAAAAACAGCCTTGCTATTAAGGAAGTGTTCTTGTCTTTTAGGAAGGTTTGTTCAGACCATTCTGCTGTTCTGAACTATGTGAATTGTATCTTTACTGTATCCTTAATATTCCAACCTTTAAAATAAATCAATGTGCTTTGCTAATAATTCATAATTGTTTAAAATGGTAACAAAGAAAGATAGGGAAAAATGCAGTCCGCGTTAAATAACTTTTCTGTCAGACTTTTTGAAAATCTCAACTGAGAATGAGCATCATTATTTTCTAACAGTTATGTAATACCCACAATATTTTGTTTATTTTTTAGGAAGAAGACTCAGAGACATATGATGATGTAGCTACAGTGTGTGGGATGCTTGCTGTGGTTGTAATATCTCACTTACCCAGAGATGCTGCCATTGAATGGCATGTCATTGCAGTAGTTGACAATCCAATGCAAAGAAAACATTTTACAATGAAGATGTTGTCAGGGGGCTTTGAAATTGAATGTGAATCTGTGGAGTCCAGTTCTGCGTCTTGTGCTTCCATCTCTGTACGCCTGAGCTTGCTATCACCTTCCACTTCTCCCCTCGATTTAGATGGACCTCTTCGTGACTTAGTTGCTCTGTTTAGACAAGCTGTTGAGAAACTTTCTGAAGACTGCAGAGCAATTCCTTTGTCTTCTAGAGCTTTTTTCAGGAAGGATTTCTTTGATGCTCAAACACTACAAGCAGGTAAGACTTTTGATGATGCTAAAAAGTGTTAATCCTAGTCATGAGGTAAATTTTCTTTACTTCTACATAAAGTTTATTTGGAATAAGGTATTTTAGAAATGCCTTTGAGGATAGGCATGATTAAGATATATTTGTTCTTTTTCTGGTTGCCAGGCATAATTCTCAAATAGAAAACTCCATCTTTGGTGGTTTTCAAGTCCAGACTAGATATAGTCCTATAGACTAAGCTGGTCTGGTCTCATCTGCTGAGCCTGCTTTGAATAAAAGGTTGGACTAGACGAGGTCCTTCCGATCTGAATTGTGCTGTGATTCTATACAAGAGAAATTGTCACGATACCTGAGAAGTCCACGTAGCAGCCTCAGAGTCAGAGATAGGTAACATGAATTTTCTACGTAAAAGTCTTTGAACAGAGTTCAGATGACAAAATGTGATTGTCATGATCTAGAAATATTTTTAAATGTAAATGTTTAATGTATTAACGGATACTTTTTCAAGAATTAATAACAATGAAATATAGAGAAATATAAAGCAAGAAGTATATGATATTGAATCCTATAGATTAGAGGGTGTCTTTTGAACACAGGGTGACTTCAAACCACTTTTTTTAAGTAGAACCTGTATACTGAGCAAATTTACTATTTTTTTCCAATATTAAGATTTTTTTAATATCTGATTCCCTGGAGAAATCACGAAGATACAGTACAAGAACTATAAAGTGTCATTTATTCATCATATTGTATATCTGTATTCTGTGTTGTGCTCTATTTTTGAAAAACTAACACTGTGCAAGTGCACAGAAATCTCTTTTGTCTGTTAGGCCTACAAAATTGGTAGATTCTCCTTGTACTGAAATCAGTTAAGAATTTTTCTACTAATTTCAGAAGGAAAATCTGATCCTTGAGATCCTTAGTCTATATTTTTCTTAAACATGCATGCACATAAAAAAATCCTTGCAAAACCACAACTGATCTATATTAATTAGCTGACATAAATGTTAGCCCTCGAATATTCTACTGTCCTATTTTTTTCTTAACCTGCAGCAGTTTTTGAAGAAAATTCAACTTGACATTGTTTAATAGATTTAAAGTACAGGAATTGAAAGCTATAAAAATGTGGCATAGAGTAAGCATATTAAATCCAAGAAACAAGGAATGAACATATAGCCTGACAGAATGTTGTTGTTTTTACTACATCTTGTTTAAGGACTAAAAGGAAACCTGATAAAACATGTTCTTGGCATGGGATTAACATTATCCTTTTGCCTGCTCCCTTTTTGATATTTCGTAGGCCATAAATAATTACTTTCAAATAAATTTCATTTGTTTTGTTAATGATATTGCTGACTAAAATATATGAACGGTATACATGAATATTTGATACAATTCATGTTACTCTACTAATTCCATAGGTAGAGAAAGAGTTGTGATTTTTACTTATTTGTTTTTTGTTGTATTCAGATCTATCTACTGTCATAGTAACATCCATCACTATAACAATTTTATCATTATCATCATTGGTAAGAAATACATACTTTCAAATCTCTAGAATATATGGTATAGATTAAATATACAAGTGGAGCTACACTCATTGATGTATTTTGAAAGAGTTTTAATCTGAAAAACTTTAGAAAGTTCATAAAATGGGAAGAGGCATTGTGCAATCTATTTGAAACAATCTGAAATTAAAATAGTTGATGGTTAAATATCTCTTACTGACAGCTTCAGGCTGATAGAAGACTATTATCTGAGTTTCCACTCTATTACAAGACAGATTCAAAATCAGAAGAGTAATCTTCAATATATCAATAGCACAGGGACATATTTAAGTGTTTTGCTAATATATGTCCTCAGTGCCTTCAAAGGCTTCTAGCCTCAGGTGAAGTCTTCTCTTTCCAAAAGCAGTTCAGCCTTCATTTGTAGCAGACTAGCAAATTGGAGAAGCCTGTTCGTCCCTGATGGAGCAGGGTGAGAACAGAGAACGTGTACACTGTGTGTGTGGTGACACATTATTGGAAGTTGCTATAGCCAGTGTTACCGATGTCAAAAGAAGCTAAAGGTTTGTGATGCAAATTGGAGAAAGATGGTGTTCTGTCTCCCTAAGACCAGATAAAAAGTTTCATTGAACAACGTGCAGGACTGTCGGCACCCTTCTCGCAGGCAATCGCTCATCGCATACGAGAGCATTACGGGCACCATGCTGAGACTGCGGAACATGTTAGGAGCAGGAGGATTAGAGTAAGCTGACATATATATTTAGTAAGATGCTGTTAAGCCTGTAGAAGTCTTTAACATAAATTTGACTATTTCTTTCTTGTTCTCATTTAAATATGCATTAATATAAACATGTCAGGACAATTTGCTATACCACCCAGTTGACTAGATTATACTTCAGTATAGGAAAGAGGAAGGATTTTAAGTCATCCCATTACAATTTCACCAACTCTGCTCATAGGCCGTATGCAAAGTATTTTTGAATATTTATTGGCAATGGAAAAGGTTCTGCATTTAGTACATCATATTATATAATCCTTTTTTAATACTGTAGAAAAAAATAAAGTGGGAATATAAAAAGAGAACAAGAATAGAAATGTAGTCTGGAACTGCCCTGGTGAACAGAAACTAAAATAGTCATTAAGAGCTGCTCACTGAGTGCACACGAAGCAGGTACGACACATTCTGTTCACAGACAGAATGCAAGTTTCGTTTCCATCCTAAATCAAAAGAATCAAGAAAAGTACCAAACAGATGTTCAACATCTTTTATGAAGTATACGGAGTACCATTATTCCTCTGTATCAAAGTTGTTATTTCGCTTATGATATTAGAGTTTTTTAGGATTGTCTTCTAAAAGCACCAACTATTGCCAGTTGTTATCATCTTATACTAGATTTCAGGCAAATGTTTATTCTAAGAAAAATCCTTGCCTATAAAAACTTGCCATTAAACTACATCAGCCAAAAATCAGTTTACAAGAATGAGGATTGTGCATTTTTTAACAAATAGGAAAGGGAGAAGATAGACATTCAAAGCATAATAATATAAGATGCTATTCTACTAAAAAGTTATATATAACATTTATATATGCAATTTATTTATTCAACTGCAAAGAACCTTACAAAGCACAAACAGTTACAACTATAGGTCTAGTTATGTAGTCACATGTTTTCTCAAGGTTATTGAAAAAGTAGTACTGTGAAAAATATAAAAGAAATGGGAGAAGGATCAGAGTTATCCAAATATAACCTACGAGACAGAATGATTGCAGTGGCTGCAGCTGCTGCCAGAGGTGCCTGGGGCTTTATCTTTCTCGAACACTTGCTCTGTTTTCTCCTCGTACATTACAAGTGCCGCTACCTGCCAGTACACCAGGAATAAAACAAATTCTCATAGAAAATCAGGCATTCAAAAATAAGAAGAGGTGATGTGGAAAGTTAACTTTCAGTATAGAGTCTCTCTTTACATACAGGTGATGTCTATATTTTTTTCCCCTATTCCTTGAACCCATTCAGTTATGTTACTTTTTGAGTAGTAGGGTGGGCAGAACTGAAGGCAACGTCTTCTGCATTTTGTATGAAGTAGGAAAGGGTTTGTTATATTACAGCATAAGTCAAAGTTAGAGAAAATTGAGTTGTACCTGATCAGCTTTGCAATTGCTAACTAATGATGCAGTTGTGACTGAAGTATATAATTTGGACAAACAAAAATATTTTAAAGTATCAAAAAGCAGTCTGAAATAGACTCAACTTGGTTTGCTACAAAATCCCTTAATTTAGGCTAAATGGAAAATCTAGAAACAGTTGCGAACCTGAAAGAAGAGGAATTTTCACTTTTAATTCCCTGGGTTTCCTGTTAGGAAAACAAAGAATTTGCCAAGTATAATAGTTCAAGCAACAGTCCTATGCTTCTGCTCCAATAAATAAATAATAAATGGTTAAATTAGCACTAGGGGAAATGAATCAAATTATAATATATGTAAGCAATTAGGAAACAATGACTTGATTCATGAGTGTGTTTTGAAATGGTATTTTAAAAGAGTGAAAGTAGTTAAATTTGGTCTTGAGCCACAGAAGTGGCTTTGGAATCTTGGTATTGTTGACCAAATTATCCATTCAGGAGACTGGATATTATTTATATACTAAATGGTTGTCAACATGATGGAAGTTGAAATTTTTCACATCAGTGTTCAAGGTTATACTGTTATTATATTTACTATAAGTCATTTTGAATACTTTTTTAGCAGAATATCTCCCATAAAATTATGGGGAAAGGGATGTGGTTTTCGATTTTTTTTTCTAATGTTTACTGCCATAAACAGGAAATTGTTTTAACAGTAATGTTTCCTTTTGACTGAATTTGAATAGGAATGTGGCTTTTGCCTTGGAAGCAATTTTTAAAAATATATTAGATCTTACTTTAGAGCAGAGGCCTTCTGTCATTCAGGATGGCAATTAAAAAAAAAAAAAAAAAAAACACAGAAACTAGCTAGAGAAAAATACAGCCACTCAACAGCAAGGCAAAAAGAGGAGAGGAAAGGATTTTCTTGTTCTTTTTGTAACCTGCTCTGTAACTTTTATGTCAAGAAAGTAGCTGTAACTAACCATCAAATGACACTATTTTGCTATTGTCGCTATTCATGCAAATTGCCTTTGTATAACATGTGTGCCAAGTCTTACTTTTTTCCTTCCTTTGGCCTTCCCTCTGCTTTTCTAGTAATGCACTAAGTCTGCTCTGATCCAATTGATAGTTCTAACTCATTGACAGTTCAGGTACATTTATGACATTGCATCTTAAAAGAATCAACCCTCTTCGTGCTTCCACAGTAAATCTAAATCACCAGCTGTTGGGAGATGACAGAAATTTTTTCATTGCAACGAATGAGAATTCTTTGCCTTCCTGCATTATATCTGAATGGCAGGAGGCACCTGCAGGTTGAGGGAAGTGGGCTGCACCTCAAATACTGTGGCCTGTTTGGGGGCCTCCCGGTGCAAGAGAAAGCTCAACAGACCAGAAGTCTGGAGAAGAGCCACGAAAATAAATGTTTGGGAAAGTGGAGTATATGCCATCTGAGAGGGGAAAAAAAAAAAAAAAGGAGGAAATATTTATTCCACCTGGAAAAGAGAAAGCTAAGGGAGAACTGAACTGCAGTCTCCACTGTCTTAATCGCAGCTCCACAGCTTAATAGAGAAGGAGGAGCCGGCCTTTCCTCAGACAAGAAAGGGCAAGAGGCAACACTCAAGGTGCAGCAAAGGGGAGCTCTAGCTAGGGGAACGGAAAGGTCAAGCAGCGGGACGGGCTGCTGAGAGAGCCTGTGGAATCGTCATCACAAGAGATTTGCAAAAACCTGACTGATCTAATCTCTAAAGTCAACCTGGTCTGAGCAAGAGACTGAACTAGATGGTTTCCAGAGGTCCCTACTAATGCATGATCCTATGATATTATGAAAAAAATCTATTATTATTATAAAATTAATAATATTAAATATCTATTATAGTATTATAAAATAACTAATAAGTTCATCCGAAGAATCCCATTAATTTGCATTTTTTTAAAAAGCCTGTTTCCTTCTGCCATTAATCCTGCACATTCTCACAAAAGAATTCCTTAAAACAATAATAATTACTGAAGCCAATAAGCAAGATTTCCTACTGGAGTGTGCCTTTGAAAAAGAACTACTTCTTTAGAAGTGTCTGTTCTTTGTTCTTTTTTTTTTTTAACTCATTTCTCTGTAGTATGCACATTTGTTCTTTTTCCTTTGCCTGTCTCTTTGTCTCAATGTAACTCATAAGTTCAGTGTTAGAATTATCACTGGGCTGTGATATCTCTGCAGTTTTTCTTATCACAGTGTAAAGCCAATGTGTCTCCAGGGTCTAATTCATTTGATGATGTTTGAGACACCTGAAGATGAGGAAAGTTGTTCCTCTTATGAAGATGAATAATTTATATCACCAGTAATGTCATATCATCTTGAACTGGCAAAAAAGTTACCTTCCTCATTTAAACGAACTAACAGATGTTTGTACTGTTTGATATGTGGCACAAACGTTGAGGTTCTCTATGTTTGCATTTCTAGTCTCTTTCTACCAGCAGTGAAAATAGTGTCTCACAAAAATATAAAGCAGTTTATTAAGTTGATCAAAAACTATAGAATGAAAAACATAATCCTGAGATGCTTCACAATCAGCTGCCTTGACAAAAGCAGCTACAGTTCTAACGTGGCTGAAGGACTAACCTTAGTTAGTTGCTGAAGTAACTAATGTCAGGTTAGTTTCCTTTTTACAAACTAAAGACTTAGGGGAAGTTTTTGAAGTGTTTCGAGCACAGAGATAACTGCTTTGTCAGATATATAATCTACACTAGAACATATTTGTCTTTAGCTGAAGGTTTTAGAAGCTTTGTCTTTGTTTAAAAGCATTTTCATTTCTTTTTCTTTTTATCTCTCACCAAATCTCTCTATATATCTTTCACCATTTCATAGCAATAGTGCAATTTCAATACAAAGTGTGCAGGAAGACAGAAAAGATAGGCCAGTACAGGTTTGAATAAACTAGGCAGAGATTGCATAGTGCAGTATCTTGCCTGCTGTCTCTCAGGGCAGGGGTTGGAAGTGTCTTGTATAAAGTTTGCTGCATGCCTGGAGAATTTTGATTTATCTGGAAATATTTTTTGAAGCTAATGAGTCAATGAGGAACAGGTTTCTTGTTCTTGCAAGTATGTGCTGTGTTATATAGATGTTTAGGTTCCTAAAACTCATAAGGTATTGGTAAATGCTTTTAGGAAAGGTAGTTAGATTATTGCATGGTTTATACATATTTTCTTTGTGGATTTCTGGTTAAATTCCAAAGATACTTTATAAAATAGCAGTATTATTACACAGAATGATAGAAAAAGAAGCCCTTTAATGTGATCCTTCTTTTGCTTTGTACTGTATTTGCAGCTTGTATCTGCAGTTTTTCCTTTGGCTTTATCTTTATTTCAGGAAATTATTTTAGTAAACTTTGCTAAACTTCGTGTATTATTCAGTTCAGTATGTGTCGATTCAATACACAAGCTATGGGATGGATTTAGACATAGGAAAAACAAAAGTATCTTACTGCTTTTTTTTTCAAGGATATCACACCAATGGTTCGGACGTAAATCCATTTTATTGCTAATTTTATTTATTTCCGCATACAAACAGGAAGATATATGGCACAGAAGGATTAACTAATTTGGTAACATAACAAAAGATGATGGAATTACAGAGCGTCGTATTTATTAAAGTTGTTATCTGGAGTTAAAGGTTCTGAAAATTAGATGCTGCTTAGAGACTATTTTGAAAAGAATAGATATGTACAGCATTGAGGCAGAATAGTTCATTGAAATGCATGCCTTGTTTTCGAAAGGGGTCTGAGATCAAATCCGTTTTGAGATTGCTCTTCTATTGGGTATAACTTCATCATTTTAGAATTGTCAAGGGATCTTGTCATTTCCATACTTTTATGAAATGCATGACTAGTTGTAGCCAGCCTGAGGCGTTTTCCACAATTACATACATGAAAACAAATATATTCTAATTTGGCTGATTACTATATTTTTTTATTTGCATTAACTACATTGAATGTGTCCTGAATCCCTTTGTGTTATATCATGTAGCGTAGCTTACCTGCTGTGATTTAATCAAGTGTTTGGATCCTTCAAATTATAACAATAAAATAAATTATCAGAATCTCTATCTTCAGATTAGGCTTTTTAAAATGTATTTTTCTTTTAAATTTGAATCTTGTTGTGATTGTTTTTAGCTGAGATAATATGTAAACTACTTAAACTTTCAGTTTAATGCCTCCAAAAATTCAGAAACAAAAGCCTCAGCTGTTTAATAATGCTTTCGTTGAAAGTGCTGCTTGTCATTTTTGGCTTAACTTGCCTGAAAATATGAGGGAGATTTCCAACAATTTTAGCTATTTTCTGTGCATTTGAAGATTTCATTTTGATAGGAAACAAGCTGTGTAATACTTCCCTTGTTCTCCTTCTGCAATAAGAGTACCATACTCGCTTTCATAAATGGCTTTGGTAGGTATTAATTTGAAGGAACAAACTGATAGACTGCTACTCATGTGTTGTTCAATAAACACTGCTTGAAATTCACTATTACCTTTTTTTTTCCCCACTCTTTACATTTCGCCTTTCGTGATATACTACAGATGTGCTGAAAAACATTCCAGAAATTTTCATCTCATAAAGTATCCCTATGCAAAGGCAGTAATTATACTGAAAAGATTGTATAAGTTCCAAGGAGCACTGATGTCATCTTAGATCTGAGGTAGCATATTTTTAGCTCTAAGCTGGTGAGGAGTCTTCAGTTAGTTCATCTTTCTTCATCTTTCTAAAACACATTTCAGAAATATCCAGTCAGTGCCTCCCACTAAGTTTGTTAAGAGAAAGAGGCAAACAATACATTTTCTGGAAGATAATAAGACTTAAATATCCCTGTCCAAACATAGAGGAAATTGTTTATTTTTCTGGCACAGGAGTGAGAGTGGTCCACATGTTAATGGAAGAGCTGTACACACCAGGCAAAAGGAGATATGGAATTAAAGACCTTGGCCCATTTGAACCAGAACGATTGTGGTCTCCAGCTCATCCAGAGGGTGATCTGTATTGGGAAATACAATGTGCCAACTGCAGGGACACACATCAAGTCCAAGTTTCAGAAAAAAAATGAGCATCTGATTTCTGAAAATCAAGTCAAGCTGAGCACCAGAAGTCAATTCACTTTTGTTTTTTTTTTGCCTTTTAGGCATAATGAAAAACCAGTCTATTGAAATTAGTGGAAAATATGTTATTAACATCACTGGGAAAGAATTTCAGCACAGCTGATGCATTTCAAAGATGTAATTTGAGCCTTCTTTTTCTATGGGGAGATGAAAGTACAAGACTTTATGCTAAAGCATGTTTATGTCCATTTAGTCTTTTCTACTCTTTTTACTCTCCTATTCTGCTTCTTTCCACTTTGATTCTTCCGTTGCTCTGAAGCACATAAGCCCCGTCTCAGTCTGGGTCTTGGAAAACACAATGCAAGAATACAAGTTGTAGGCTGGCACAGTGGGCCGACTGCAACAACAACAAACAAAAAGATGTAAAAATTAAGAGACAGCAGTCAGAAGTTTCTTGATCCAGAAGAATGAGATATGACCAACATAAACCAGAATATAGCAAACAGCAAAATAAAGCCAAAGCTTCTGTTTTTAAAGTCTGTTCTTCTATGCTGAAAATATGATCAGTAGTTCAGAAGCAAGAAGTAGTGAGCAAAAAGATGCGTACAGAAATTCACAGCTTGGATTCTGCTGGCTGTTATATATTAAATTAACAGTCATTAATACTTTTCTCTGTCCCCTTTCAAAATGAAAACAGTGGCACAGAAACAAGAGAAACTCGATAAATCGTACACAGTTCTCACTCCAGCCTGAATGCAACACATCCTTTTGCTGTTGTTAATTTTTAAAAAAGAACAAGTTTTGTATTAACTGGAAGAAAGGAAATATTTGAAGGAAAAATATTCCTTTTTAGGATTCTGATACCATGAAATATTTACATGTCTCATGAGAATTGCTGTATGCTTTACATTGCCATTAAAATTACTGCACAGAAACAGCTGGACTCCATCTCATTTAAACTTAAAGTGGGCGCATAGTCAGCAGTCAGAGTGGTGCATCTTTGATGCGGAGACGAGCAGTTCAGCTTTGCTTAGTACAGAGATTTCTGATCCAGCTGGAAGTTTCTCCCGAAACAACATGCAGGTCAGTGATTACGATGGGGATGCACGTTGCATGTTGACGTCCAAGGCTGGAGGTATTTGTTGAGGTAGTAGTACAGAAATGTCCGTGTCACCTCACACTTGTTAATTTTTAATGACTGGCTGCTTTTAAATTAAAACAAAACATCCCAATTACATTTGAATTGCTCACCGTCTGTCTTTGATGGTGAGGCTTAGAAAGCAACTATCATAATTGCCCCCTCTGTAGTGACCTTTTAAGGTGCATCCTTGAATTCCAGAGATGTTTGTTCAAGATCACCAGCTTCCGCAAGAAGCTCATGGTCTCCCAAGCAAATGTTATGTATAAAACACATTAAAAGTCCTACAGTAAACCTATGTTATCAGTGAAGAACAACCAGGTGGCATGAGTATAAATATTTATGTTTTAGCTACTATAAAACACTGACTGGTAATGTGGTTTGTATGGCAAATTCTCATAATTTCTTTAGGATACAAAATAATTATGAATTAATATTACATATTTTTTGGAGAGCCCTTCCAACTAACAAATGAATTTGAACATTTAAGAAAGTACGTGGGAGTTGCAGGAAATACCATGTCAAGCTTTATTAGATCGTACTAGCGTCTTATCAACTGGGGAGAAGCTTTGAAAGAAAGGGCAACATGTGACAGTAGCAGGTACAGTATTCTAAATGCATTATGCATGTGTGCATGTATCATGCAAATTGACCAATATGAAATAGTCTTCCTTCTTAAAAGATATAAATTAGGGCATTTAAGAAGACTACTTCAGAATATGTGGCAGCAGTTCAGTATGTATGCACCTACTTAATCCACCCATGGAGAACTTAAACCTGAAACTTTTCTGAACTGAAGTTTATGTCTAAAATTACCCCACTGAAAATGGCTTCAGTTCAGTATTTGAGCACTTAACTAACATATCCATAAAATTCTTAGTGCCTGACTCCTTACTAAGTTGACATGGTGTGTCTGCAAAAAGGAATTTGCTTACGTTCCCATCTAATGGTATAAGGGAAATGATAAAAATCCTGCAACAAAATTTTAAACAAGCCTGAAGAATTGAGTATCCAGAAACCAGAGGGTTATGGTCAATAAACTAAATTAGAAGCAACAATTAGAAAATCACATGAAAATACAAATTGTATTGTCTACAAAAACACGATTGATTTAGGTGTTCTTAACCTTTCTGGGGAATGAGTCTATTTTGAGTAAGTAATTGATTGTATGCAAAAAAGATCATCTTCCATGCCACAGTGTTGGTAGACATACAAATATTTTCCTTTCCACATTTATAAGCACAAAAGGCTATTTATTTTTGTCTATGCTTGTTAGATCTATATGATATATTTTTATATAAGTACTAATATTTTCTGTGTATTCTTTATTTCTTTATTTTCTTGAATAATAAGAATTTTGCATGCATACTTCAAGCTTTTCCATACTGCTTAACCAAATTAAGTCAATCGTGACATTCAGTTACACATCAGCATGCAGAATAAAGGGTGCCAGTAACTGGAGATGCGCAGGAGAAACTGCATCTCTCTCTTTTTCATTTTGAATACCTAAGACAAACAAAAAAATTTTCCTCTTGCCAGTCAGCTTATCCTAATATCATTCTGGAACAGAGAAAACAAAGCACCACTCATTTATTTCCATAGTTTTTGAAAGAGGAGAGTCTTTGTTTGCCTGAGAAGACTTGAGTGGTCTTCGTCAAGATTGAATGAGTCAAGTCATGAGCAGATGTTGAGGAGAAGAGATGGGTGAAAAGGGGGATCATACCATGTCAGTCACCTCTGAATTTGGGCCACCTTTCCTGTCATTGTGGCTCCTAACTCCTTGAGAAAGGATTGAAGGGTGATTCTGGCCTTCATGCATTTCATTCGTCTGCTCGCTTCAGAAGCCGGTAGCCTCAGGGCCTCTATCATGATTATACAAGGACATAGATGAGCATGTAGTTCACATCTCACACAGTGAGATCTGATCATTTAAATTTTTAAGAAAACACTCAGGTAACAGTTTTTTTCTGTCACTCTCAAAATTCATTGAATTGGAATGAGCAATCTGAATTTAAAAAGGATAGATGCAAATCAAAGTGTCCCCTCACTGGAATTTCTCAGAGGGTTGCCCACTGCTTTGCTGTTGTCCCTACTTTTGATGTTACTTATGCTTTGACTTGCTCATATTTGTTTAGACTTTTATCGGTCATGCAGCTTTAATAGCATTTGGACAACATAAAGTGGCCTTAAAAACAAGGAATCCTATCAGGAAAGAGACTTTCACTTACATACTTTGCATCTCCGTCCATGCTGACTGTTTTAAATATTTTTTTATATGTAAATAAATTTAGGCCCTTCATGGTTATACTTTAGTATTAAGTATACTCTCTTTTCATCTTTGCCTTGAAGAATTGCTTGATTTTTTTTCCCCATGTATTCATTATTTAGCTAAGCAGCCTGTTGATAGTTTCTTTTTGATTTGTAAGAAATATTTGAAATTATCTCTCAACTTGAGATTGAAGCCCAGTGATTTTAGATACCATTTGAAGTTTCCAGTGTTGCAAAGTCTATCACAAAGATGTTAAATTTTCATAATGAATTCATTCAGTTTCCAAGCAAAATTGCATGCCTCTGATTACAGCTTTGCAAACTCACCCTGCTGCTCCTTGGTTTGCAATGTCTGGCATTTGAAGTGCTCCATTTCTTCATAAAATAGAAGTGGCACTGGCAGTAACCGAACATTCTCCGTACTCCTTTTTTAGTGTGCCAGAGTCACGTTTTGCAGTCTGTTTCAAGTAGGAGAAAGGGAATTTGGGCTCCGCAATTTTCAATACTTGTTCTTCTAGTCATGCATTGCTTCTATTATTCTGCAGCCCATTGCCTCACAAAGATCGTATGGATGATACCTTTTTTAAGGAAAATTATCATATAGTATGAAGAGCTAGACCATATAAGTATGAAAGAGCTCTGTCTGATTTTCATTCAATTGCAGGATAAATTGCTAGACTGGAAACTGGGAACCTGTTCCTTTCACTACATGTGAAAGGAACAGGTTCAGCATTAGAAATGTGGATGCAATTCTGGAGCAACCCTTCTTCACCTTTGCTAAAATAATGGATTTGAAGACATGCTGTGGTTCAGCATTTTGTAAAACAACCACTGGTGGTTCTGCCATGATAATTGTTAGTCATACTAGTAGTGTTATGTTTGCAAACTGACAATTCCACATTAACTCGTCTGATAAATGATGTTTGACCAGATTTGAATCTATTCCCTCCTAAAGGCTAAATAGTTCTGCACGTTTGGAATTAATTGTGTCGGCTTCATTAATCTGTTCCATGATCTTAAATCTCCTAGGGGTGTTTTGATCTGGTGTTTGAGGTTACTTTCTTGATCAACCCTGGAGCTTCATCCTATACTTGTGAACTGGAGTTGACTAGTTCACTAGGCTTGACTTAAAGCTGTTTGACTATGATTGTTGTTGCTCGCCTTCTTTATGGATCACAGGTTTTATCTGTTAGCTAAATCTCATAAAAGTCAAGTAATAAGCAGGGAAGAAATAGAATTTATCTAAAATTCACTACAAACTTTTTCTTTTTTTTTTTTTTTTGGCCCTAAAAGCATAATCATGACCTTCTGCTGAAATGGATAAAACCTGCAGCCACAGGGCACCTTTCACACAGATTTCACTGCAAGATTGAAGATAAAATGAAAGGCCAGATAGTTTACAGCTATTCTGTAGGCTGTAGACCAAAAAAAAATATAACTACTGGAGTAAGTTCAAACTGTTAATGATTAAAGAAAGACTGTCATCTTTCTCAGAGTTCTGCCCATGCAGAGATTGTTGAAAATTCATAAAATGCAGCATTAGTGACATTTCCAGGGTAATATACAATCTACTGTAGCAAAGAATTATCTCAAAGTTGAAATTAATAAGCTTTTATTTATCATCACCATTCTAGCAAATCTTGTTGAATTTTTCACTTGATTCCTTGATATTCTTACCATATAGGTAGCAGTATCTCTTAGTTGCAAATTTCATTGTTACTTAAAGATACAGTTCAATGAAATATATATCTATTTATATTGTGGCCACGGAGTGATAGGTGTGATGGGACTATTGAAACTTGGGAATGTGGTTTGGACTTAGCACACACATGTTTACTGTTTAAAAATTATTGATAGCTGTATAGGTTAGCATGAATCACTTTGCTGAGTAAGGAGGAAACTTACCCATAGTTTGCAAATTGATAATTAAAAAGTTTAGATGAAGAACATGGATTGGCCCTGATGGTTAAGTTTGTGACAGAGGCTCTGGCCATTCACTCTCTGTGGTCTGATTTTAGTTGTTGCTTTTCCTCTGTGGCAATGAGATGAGAATTTACTGTGACACAGAAAGCAAGAAAATGAATGGGTAGCAAAATGATGTATTTTGTATCAAACAGGAAGAAGTTATTCTCAGAGTAAACAATGGTTTTAAAAGAGTCTCTTAAATAAAGTACTTTTATTTGCAGACACTAGCATAGAAATGCTGGAAGTGTAGTAGACTGTGTGTAGTGAGGTTATACACCCATGAAATAGTCTCTTGCACAATATATTGATACTGTTTTACAAAATGGTTCATAGAGTCAGTTGCTTTGCTCAGTTAATTATTTCCTTAGGACAGTCCTCCTCCCTGCTATTTCAACTACTTCTCATCTTCGGAGAATTCTGGTTTAGCAGTTAGTTAAAATGGCTCCAGCTGGCTTCCAAAAAGAATATGACTTGCTTTACTTCTCAATAAAGTTTATTCTGAGAGAACTGGTGACCAGGATTTAAGAGAGTTTTTATACATGTGAAAAAGACATTCTGTAACATGAAAAAGAGAAGAATAAGAAAAATTCAGTATAGTCATTTTTTAAATAATATTATTTTCTGAGAAGCTGCTGTCTGCCACCTTTTTCCAAACTTAAAACATTTTAAGAATTACTGAACTTACTCTACACCAAATTATAATGCGCTTTCCAACATATTTCATCTAAAATATGTTGCAGTAATAAGATGTGCCCTGAGAGCTCATAGTAACATTACAGTAACCAGTGGAGCATTATCAGGAGTTGGTGGTATAAGTGTACTGTGTACACCTCTTCTCATTGTCAGATCTTCATATTGAAGCAATAATAGTGAATGAGAAAGTATTATTAAAGTCATACTCCCATTATGCTTCCAAGTATAGACAGAAGATACCAACTTGTATTTTTCCATATCATACAGGATAGAAACATTTAATTCTTACCATATAATATTTCAAAATGAATGCAGAAATTCTTAACTGTCAACATTCAGGCTTTTTTGTTGTTGTTGTTGACTGGTGCTATTCTGCTTGCATATGAGCAACTGACAGTTGCTTTTTCTGACATTCATAAGAAATGAAGAAAAAGTACTGGGCCTTTCTATGAAGTTATCTTGAATCTCTTTTAACAGCAGTGGTTCCTTGAGTTCTCTGGAGGCAGCATAACTGCTTTGCTCTACTCTGGTTGGATGACCTTATTTAGAAGATATTTTTATTGATGTAAAAGATGACAGAGAACTGTCAGAGTCGAAAGCACTAGACCTTTTGATGATTGATGGCTAATCAGTCTTGAACCAAATGAGAGGGAAAAAATGTGAGAAGAAACAAAGACTGTCAACACGGTGGTCCCCTTTCAATCTCTTAATGTAGGTGTCAATGTGAGGTTAATTTCTTTGAGTTCTACAAGCCAATATAGTGTCTTTTATAGAGGTAATTATGGCTGTCTACATTGGAAGGTGGTTCGTGCCAAAAGCCCTTCCTAGCTGTCATCGTGCTCTGCACTGTTCTTCCGTACGGTTCTTACTTGCAGCCCTTCTCTGCAGGCGTCAGGAGGGTTTCTGCCTGCGCCAGCCAGCAGACTCCTAAGCAATTCGTAGGCACGGGTTAGGAGACAACATAAATCTTGAGCTCTTCATTTGTCTTTTTGCTTATGAGTTTTATACTGGGTAGCATAGCAGCATTTTGTATTTCATATAAACCGCGTGTATAAACCACTGCTTAATGTTGCAGTGCTGTTATCAAGAGTTGTAGAGAAAAAGTATTTTCATGAGCCCAGAATGAAGTCAGGCAGTGAAGTAATTTTAAATATAGTAAATGTAAAATTTTAATACATATTTTTTATTAATTTTTAAAATAAAACCTGTATTATATAAGAGAAATAAAATATTTGCTATTTTATCTAGGAAACCTGAAATACTTTTTTTTTTCTGTTTTGCAAAAAATGATAAATTTGTGGATATTTTTTCCTAATGTTAGACCCCAAAAAAGGGATCTTGATGGAATTTATGGTCTCAATCTTTTTTTTTTTTTTTTTCTATCAGGAGAAAATCTATATAATTAAGTAACATTTTCACTAATTTGTGCTGTACTTGCAACACAGAATAGTGATCTTACGTTGTTATCCTTTAACCAAATTAAACCTATCTTTGATAGATAGTGGATGTATGACTGAATTGAGACTATTTGGTAATGGTTTCAGCACCAGATCAAATGGAAGAATCCTTTTCCTCATGCATGGGAAATACTGTAAGATGTTATCAGACATGCGCCAATAAATGACAAGGGAATTTCTAACGAGAGTTCCTGAGGTGAAGGAGAGGATAATTCCCCCTCTATTTACAGTAGAAAGACTGTATGCTTCTATGCTTCTAGATCACTATCATTTTGATAGCACGTTTTAAGATCAGTTTATACCTTTCTTAAGATTTCAGGCCCTGAATCCTGAGATTTTAAGGTCTCAAGTTCCCTTTGATTTCAGCTACTAACTTCAGTCAGAAGTAAAATGCCTTGGGGATTTCACTGGCAAACTGGGCCCAAATTTTCAACTGTTATAGTAGATGTACTTTTCAAAGCAAAGAAACCATGTCATGGTCCTGTGGGAGATTCTTCCTTTATAGGAAAGCTTTGTTGCTTTAGATTCAGGGATTCCTACAGAGTCCGCTTCTTGATCTAAAAGCAGGTGGGAGAATATCTTTAGATGAAAGATGAAAATGTTGCCTTTAGTCATCATTGTAGGCAAAAACTTGTTGGGAATTTACAAGTATACTGAAGGCCAGCTTCACCCATCCTTTTTCTACAGCACACCTCCTTGCGGATCAGTTTCCTTAACTGCAGTGTGTCTTGTTTTCCTAGATGTTGAAGGATTAAGTAGTAGTAATATTTAAACATATTTGAAGCATCAGGTAAATCCTTCAGAGTAAGTAAATAGGGCTTAAAGAATAAATGAGGTCATGGATGAGACACTGCAGAGATGAAACGCATGAATGAAATCAAGCCAGAATTAGGAATCAAATATTGCAGTTCTTACTGAGTTCTTACAAATAGTGTTTGCTTAAAACAAATTAACAAGTTCAATTTAAAATCATCATAATAGAACCTAATACCTATAGAGGGCACAATATGTGAAAGAAGAGCGGTCTCTAAACTAAACAGGTTGTAATAATTCACTGAGAAGTGTCCCCGATCTAGAGGGAAAGTGGTTTTCTGTGTGAATGGCTTTTCTTAAACGCTGTTCTGTTACGTCCTTGTGGGCTACAAGCCAGACTTACTGCTGTCATGCTGCCACTGCGTGCAACCATTTAAAACCATTTATCAGAGCTTTTAGTTGAACCCTGAAATACAAAATGTCGCTAGCTGCTCCATCAAAATCTTCTTCCTAGCTCTTTAATGCTTTAAAAGGTTTCTGTGGTAGTAATCCCATAAATGTAGGGAAAGATATCACTGAGGTAGCCCCTCTTACAAAGGCAGATGAAGGTTTCCTTGGTCACCCTTAGTTAATAATCACATTTGCCAGAGCAGAAACAATATATTAGTCTTAGCGAAATGTGATTCTTCAGGGCTAGAAGCATATAGCTTACCTAACAGTATGTATATTATGTGCTTGCGGCATAACAAATTAGGTTCTATGGGGCTTTCATTTCACTACCTTTGTGTCCACCAAACTGTCCCCACCAGGCCCACCACTGACATGCGTGTCATTCATATCCTTGAGCAGACTGAAATAGCTTCCTTTGTTTTAATTAACCTGACAAAGAAAAGCTTCTTTTGTTTTCAACACTTAAAATTAAGCTTGGCCTAAAGTCTAGATGCAGCCCTGTGGCAATGGTAAATGTACAGACCAATGGCACGATTTTGAGATGCTCTCCAATTTGAGGAGGTAGCAGGAGCGTTCTGCTCTTTGAAGAGTTACATCTTTGGCTTTACAGTTTGTTATGGACATTGGTGATATTTCCACTTGAAACTAATGTTTTGAGACTGGAAAGGCATTCAAGAAGAATTTAAAGGAGGACGGAGTAGCTGGTCATTTCGTGTAAGGGACTATGTGATGAAATTGCCTGCAGTAATAATTTGATTAGCCAGAGGTCCATCTCAGTTCAGTGTTGCTATTGGAGACAGAAGTCGTGCAATTCACAGTTCCCTGGACACTGAGGGTAAGTTAAATTAATCTAACTAACTGCCTATAAGTTAACTCTTTTGTTTCTTAACCTAATGACCTAGGCCTTTGGGGTTGTGAGGCACCCACCTCTGAGGGACTGCCAGAAACAGAGGGAACTTTACATTAGATGTATAGCTTTTAAAAGGTTAAATTAACTGGGAAGAACTCTATCCTAAATTTAAAAAAGAATTGATGAATCAGTGCTGAAACCTAAAGCTGTCACTAGATATCTGCCCTGTTAACTGTTCCACTTCTCATTTCTTTAAGGAAAAACTGATTTAGTAATTTTATTCTACATTTCAGATGGCCATCCCAGTGCCTCTTCCATCTAGCTGCCACATTTCTCAGCCACTCCCTGATGGCAAAATTATATAGAAAAAAAGTATATACCAAGGTACTGAAAATATACCACAATACTATATAAGTATGATGGTGTCTAAATTAATTTTACACTTTACTTTTTGTAGTATATCTGATTATATTTTCCATTTTGCAAGATTAATTAGCATATTTCATTAAAGAGTTACAGAATTCAAGGCCTAAGAAATACACTGGACCTTGACTTAAACATGTTTATACAATGGGTTTGAAGCTATCTAATTGAAATTTAAAAAAAAAAGGGGGGGGGGGAGAAACTACTCATTCAATCTAGTCATTTTTGGTGCATGAGTTATGTTCAGCCTGTAAACTCCTCATTATTCATACACAGAGGGATGTGTTCAGTGATTAAGACCCTAAGGATTTAGTTGATAGAATAATCTGCATTTCTAAAGAAAAAATAAGCAGTATGGTATTTAATTCTTTAAAAGAAAAGTTGTGATGCACGTCAAAGCGTGACACTGACTCTTAGTTTTAAAAATGATATCGTCAATTTGCCTATCCATTGGATGGTTCACTTGGATATCTGCAATATAAAGTCTGGATCTAATAATGGCTAATTATGCAGTTGTTTATCAGCTCATTTGAAACATTTTGAAATTCAGTCTAGCTCAGCAAATTGCTGTGCTTAAGGCATTTTTACATTCTAGGAAATTATAATATCCCCAGAAGGCAAAGAATTAATAATAAAAATCCTTTTTTGTAAAAGATTATCATTGCAGAGCAAATGGAGCAGATCTTCCCTATCTTAGTGCATTTAATATTCTCATTTTTTATATGAAAGTTTGATGGAAAGACTATGTGGGGATCACTGTTTTATTAACTTGTTAAGAGACACATTTACTGAACCAGTGCAGCATATTGATTTCGGTGTCTGCTGTATGGAAAAGCAGTGACGGTAATGGATGGCTGTTAGACATTTTCATTTGGGAAATTCTGTAGACATTTTGCAATCTTGATTTTTCTGCATCAAACTGGCACTAAGGAGTTACTTTTTAAAACTACAAGGATGCTTTCTTGCTTATTACTTAAATTTTTTTTTCACCTTTCAAAATGATTTCTTACTAATATGCCCAATCTTGTTTAACTGTTGGGTCTTTGAAAATAAAAAAAATGCAGAAGCAAAAGCACAATTCATATCATCCCACTGGAAACAGAATTCTGACTGGCAGATTCTAAGCTGATAGGCAATAAGTAGGAAAAAAAAAAGACTACGTACAGCACATTTGTGATCCGGCTTGCAGCCATCTCTGGAGTGGAGAAGGTGAATGTATTTCTTAAAATCCATTGCTCTTCTTATTTTTGTAGTTTTAAAGATGTAAAGGTAAATAATTTGATTAGGCAAGATATTTAATGAGGAGGAAAAAGATATCAAAGTAAACTGAGTTGCACTTTTTTTGCTGTCCATAATACCTATTTTCCAATTACTTTAAAGTATGCTTTTTATTTTGCAGGGAAAAAAAAAAAAAGACAGTCATGACTTTTACAGTTTAATCTAGTTGTCCAATGTTATCTTTATCACCATTATTCATTTTGGCATTGCATGATTAGGGTGTTGGAAAAAAAATCAGATCTCTTAAGAGCGTGCAGGCATCTGTGATCTTTCACCCTCCAAAGTGAGTGATCCATGTAGGCAGGGGTTGAAATCATAGCAACACTGTTCAGAAACTAATTTTGATGTGTCTGCACTCTTATCAGGCTTTTTATTGAATAGGAAATTCTATTTCTCAGCTGGCTGTGTTGATCTCTTAGAAATCACAAGCTGATTTCTACTAGGAAGTCTTAATCACACAGGCAGAGAAAGTAAACAGTGTTTGTGTTAGCAACATTAAGACCATGCAGTTAAGTGATTTAAAGGAATTAATTAGATATTTTATTTTTGCCAAGCCATCACAAATGTCCCATGGAGATTTTTCTTAAGCCTGGCTTCAGAAAATGAAATATTTTATCTCTGTAAGATGTATGATGTGTTCTTGTCTACCAAAAGTCTTGGCACAGAGGGAAGCGTTTACTATGTTGTATTTTGTGCACATTTACAAAAATAGGATTTACAGCAATAGATCATGAAGTATCTGTTCCACGGCTAGCTGTAGTTTTACCCTAAATTTCAAAAATAAGAATGTTTAGTCTAGCTATAGGACTATATATTTACAAATCAGTAAAAAAAAATTACTTCTGCCATAAATTTAGATCAGAATTTAATTTTTGATGTATATTGTCAACAAAGGAATCTTGAAATTAGCAGGCTGTGGTATGCTATGTACCCGTATGTATATCCAGTGAGCTACTTTGTAGATATGGATAAAACCAAAATCATTCATTTTGATGGAGAATTTACTATAGAAAGAGTCTTATTTAGGGATGCTCTGCAATAGCATCTTCTACAAAGGTCCCCCTGAGCGTAAAGCACGTGCAAAATTAAACCAACCAGGCCCCTGTGTACGTGACGAATCCTCCCCGAGAGCAGGGCCGAGGCCTCCCCGCTGCCGCTGGCGGCGCTGGCAGCGACGGCCCCGCTGAGGGGAGCAGCCACCCCGCCTGGGGGAGCGCGTGCCCCTGCACCGGGATCGCGAATCCAGCGCCGCTTTCCAGCTTCAAAATACCAGGGAGTGAGAACTGCACGCGACAAGGTAGCTCCTCCGAGAAATCCTGCCGAGAGCTGCCCTGTGCAAGCGGAGCAGAGGCACCTTCTGGCACGGCCAGAACGTGAAGACTGAATCGCTTTTTTAGTAACCATTAGTTCCCCTTCGCTGTCATGTGTGTTTAATATACTGCATGGCAGAGACTTATGAACAAGTTTTATCAGCTTGCAATAAAAATGTAAGAACTGTTGTATTAAATTATTTAAGTTGTAAACCATTGTGAAAAGCAGAAAAAGTTATACTGACATGGAGCCAGAAAAAATTATTATGGTAAAGTATAAAATACATTGTGATGATTTCTACTGAGTTTTTGCCCAGTTTAGCATATTGTAAATCTTCAATAGGCCCAAAGAGTGAAATTGTGAGTAAGTTTTGCTAAGGGATTTTGACAAGTAGTTTAAGAAAAATGAAGGTAAAATGGGATTTAGAATTTACAAACAAATCAGCAGAAATGTGACTGCAAAGAAAAATACTTAAAAGGTCAAAAAGATGAGAACAGGGACAAAGCTAAGGATTGGTGGATATAAAACTTACTCATTTTCCCTAAGAGAAAGCTAGAATTCTGGAATAATGAACAGCCAAAAATTATATTTTAAGTAGATTATTACTTTAAAACTTTTTTTGCTGTGTTGCTTACAGAAAAGAGAAATGCCAGTAACTTAAAATCAGGCTATAGATCCAAGTAGTGTGTGAAAATGCTACATTTACCCAAACTAGTTGCTAGAATTGCAACACAGGAGAGGACAAGTATATTTAGCATGAGATACTGACGTGACAAGATGTAGTTAGTGCGCCTTTCTTTGCTTCTTTGCTCTTGATAAGTCAAAAATGAAACCGGCCAGGTTATTAATAGACAACAACAAACCTTAAGCACCTTCCTGTTCTACCTTTTCATCCTACCAAATCCTTCAGGGCCTTAATGACCCCATATGCTTTTGCAGCAGGTTGTGGATGAGTTTGCTCTGCCCTCCAGAGTGATGGAGTGAAAACAGAGCTAGGCTGAGCAGGTTTTATGACCTTACTCTCTAGACACATATGCCTCCACAAAAGGCAGAAGGGGAATGAATCTTTCTACCAATGGTGCAATTGAAAAACAACCTTGCAAGTGAAACTTTAAAGAAAGACGGACTCATTCAACTGATGTAGTGTAGAAAATACTGATAAGACTATGACAGTGATGATACTCTGGGAGAATAGTGCCTCTCTCTGAACAGATTTGATAGCTCTCTGTAGCCTGTCCTTTTCACTACCATATTCTGCAATGCAGAGGGTATGATATTCCCTGACAAGTTAAGGCCCATGGCATAAAGTATCAGTGTTGACCAAAGAAAGGGCTGTGTGGCATCTTTGCTTTACTTTAAAACTGTCATCTCTTCTTGGACTGTTTATATCCCTCTAGCAGTACTGCAACATTGTTAAAACCAGATCGCATACCACCGATCACATCTTTTCAGAGGTAGGTACGAGGAGACATCAAAATCACTTTTCTCTGTGCCTTATAGGCTGCCCTTCTGTTTGTGGGAAAGATAAAGGTCACCTTTCCATCACTCACACTTCATATTTCTTAAAAGTGATTAAAGCATCACATCTGTTTTCTTTCTGAGCGTTTTTGGTTTCATTAAGCCCGTGTCTGTTTGAGCTAGCATAGCTGTTAGTGGAGATGTGGCCTAAGGATCCAGTACTAGAAATTCCTTTCCAAAGAGCCGGTGTTCCAACGGGTGAAACGGATGCTGCCAGCTGACTCCTCACCTGTGGGTGATGCTGACCCACCGGCTGGAATCCCCAGCTGTGCCCAGCAGCACCCTGGAGCAGGGGACACATCTGAGCAGCTTTGCCGTGCTTCTCCATACTATGCTGTGCACTGTACCCATATTCCTATAAGCCCAAAAATTTACAAGGCAGCACAATTTGTATAATTATAAAAGGTCTTCCCTAAAAGCTTTTTAAAACAGGTTTTTAGACCCATGTATTTTAGCGATTTTGTCTTTTATTAGATTTGTGTAATAATTTTTTGTCATTGTAGATAGATAGTGGCACAGAGTACATAATTTTTTAAACAATCATAAGACAGTAGCTTGGGTAGCCAATTGGCGTGTACAGTTGTCTATTGTGACATAGACCCTACAGGTAACTGTCAGATATCCATTAGACAACCCCAGCTGTTAACACTGGTGGAGGCTGTCAGAGGCCTCAGAACAGCAAAGCTGTGCGAGCCGAGCCGGTGGGACCCCCGCAGCAGAGCTTTCCTGGGACTGGGATTTTCACTTCCAGACATCCAGAGACAGTCCAGGCAAAGCGACATGTCAGTGTGTGGCCATGGTGCTGGTGGTGCTGTGCCCTCATGAGGACGCTGGGTCAGAATCCCGGGTCAGTTGCTGGACTTTCCACAAATTTTCACAAATCACCTGCAGTTTTAAGTTTTCTGTGCCTATCTGTCCTGCTTTGCCTCTTGCTGCCTTGGGTGTTTTTATGTTGTTCGTAAGCTCTTTGTGGCAGACCTTGTCTGCTGCCTAGTGTTTGTACAGTGCCTGATGAAATGACACATAAGTCTTGCTGAAGACTTTTCTAAGAGATGCTATTAATAACTCTGAATTAGAGGAAAAAATAATTTTCAGCTCACATCAGTATATGGACACATTTCAGGCCTTTTTCTTTCATTTTGCTGTATACTGATACAGTTGCGTAACTCTCCTAGTCCCCTGTTCCCAAATCTGGAACGAACTCGGAGCTCCTGTTACAGGAGCACTAGCAGTGAGGTTTATTCGTCTTCCTGGGAGGCCCTGAGGAGGAACAAAAGATTTTCATCTCCTTTTCTTCCTTGACTGTGGGAAGTAAGAGGGTGCTGGTATCCAAGTGTTTGCTACACAGGATAAAAATCCAATTAATGTAAATCTGCCAGATCGGAAGGAAGTAATTGTGTGGCTATCAGAAGCCTGCAAACTGGCAGGTGGAGCATCAGCAACCTCCAGCGTCAGTATTTCCTGGGTTTTGTCCCGAGTGTAGATATTTGTCTATCCTTCTTTTTTACCTCGCTCCAACTGATTTCACATAAGATGTCAGATACTGTAGTACAGGAATAGCAATGAATTTTTAGTCACTTGTAAACTCATCCTAGGATGAATTCAGTGACCTCATGATGAAAGGCAGTGAATGTCATGACCACCCTTTGTCTTTTGTTCCTGGCAGCTTGGATTAAACTGCTATGAAGTCAGACTTGGATCAATATGAATGACCTGCATCGACCTAATAATGTATTTAATGTGTTCTAGCGCACTTCTATCTGGTTTTGTTGCGGTATGTTGTTTACATTAGTGCAGCAGATTGATTTAAAGTTTCAGAGCTCATTATAACAGTAAACATCTAGAAATAACCTCACTAGTTTGCACATGATACTATATATAAATATGTAATATACTCTGCCAGCTCCTCAGCAGGTGTAAATTAGCATATCTACAACTTACAACGGTTGAGAATGTGGCCTAGCTTATTCCATCAGCATTATTTTAAATAATCACAGCTTAATTTGACATATAGCATGTAACATATGATCTTCTATGTACCCAATTTAAAGATATTTTTCACAAAATCTTTTTAGAAACCTTTTCCATTATATGCAGGCTAAACTCTCCCACTAGTAGATGTATGCAATGTTCACCAGTTATATAAGCATTTCTTCACGGTTAGATGTAGCTCTTTGGATGCACTGAGTCCAACGAGATATTTCTTAAACCCATAGGTTTTTAGAAACTATTTAGCAGAGCTGAATAGACGAATAAATGTGGAAGTTGTACCAAACATATCAGTTGGGGATGTCAAAGCACTTAACAAACATTGTTACAACCGAGTCCATGTGTAACCACTGAAGGACATATTTGCTTCAGTATGTCTCATGACAGCTTCTTAAAAAATATACTTAAGTGAATTTAACACTTGTGAAAGGTGCCAGATTGACAGCCCTGGAGATAAAAGTTCCTGAATTACCAGCAGGCACAGCCGAGCTTCCCACACAGGGCCCCGCCGCGTTCCCAACCTCACCTGGGGGGCAGAGCCGCCAACTGTCCCTGGCTCCCAAACCTGCGCCGGGAGCGCGGGGCGCGAGGCCGGAGCCGCGCCGGGGGAACCGCAGTGCAGCGTTACTGCACAGGTGCTGCTGCAGTTGATCATTTTCACACCAAGCTTCAATTAAACTGAAAAAAATAAATAAATCCAAGAAGTGCACGTTTTTCTGTTGCTGCGCAGGGAAGAAGTGTGCGTGAGCCTCCAGTGCATCCTGCAGCTTTCTGTGTCTACACAGCTACACTCTGGTCACTCCGTAAGCAAGCAAATGCTTACAAATACCGAGAAGCATGTTCTTAGATGCCTCTTGAAATGCTGGTCCATACTGTTTTATATATTTGCAATAATCTGCCACCATTCATGACTCATCCCCACATCGTATCATTGTACTGTGTCCTCCCTGGAGATATTGAGCACAGCTGGCGTACAAACTCAATAACCATCCACCCCTTAAAGAGATGGAGAATTATATGGTTGAAAGATAGTAGAGAGAGCAGATAGGCTTGTGGTCTTTGCACTCTGTCATGGCTTTAGAAAAAACACAAGTTCTTCCCTCAGCAGTTGTACTCGGGAAGTTCAGCCCTCCCTCCTCTTGGAAAATGCATTTAGACCTACCCCAGTGCGAGCACTGGAAGGGTATGTTTAAGTGTTTCTTTATTTAGTGCAGAAGGTTAATGACATTTTCAACAAAAGGGCACATTTATAACCTTGTGTAGGCTGATTCTCAACCTGTATGTAGGACACTGCTAAAAATGGAACAGTTGGAAACACAAAGCAAGGAGTTTTCCTGCTGTGCTGCTCTTTTCTAAACTATAGCCAGTGGCTTGAAAGAATTATTATGGTGCTAAATCTTAATTCTTTCTACTGAGAATTAGCCATAACTAATATGCTGAAGAGCTCAGCAATATTATCTTTAAGAGCTCAACAACATTTGTTTATCTTTAAAAGAGTCACATTTCTTTCCATGACTTGCCACTGATGTGCTTGATAAAATGTCTGATTTGACGGGTGCTGTCTGCTTTGCCAGGTAACATCTGTATATACAGAGAGATGAGGTGGTACATAAATATCTTAAGAAAGACAGTTGAAATTGAAATTTTAAATGATATAAGTACTGGTATGAGAAAATCTCATTTGGTAGTTGTGGTCGCTGGTTTGCTCCCTGCCCTCCTGGTCTGTCTGTCACTCTGCTGTGAGGGCAGGGTAGCTTCCAGAAGGCTCCGCACCAGCCTTCAAACCAAGCTGAAGTTTAGACACTTGGGAGGAAGTTTGGGAGATACTCTTTGAAGATATTCATGAACAGTTAAAATATTTTACCTTAGCCAGCCTCAGTTATTCTCCTTGCAGCAAAATAGAGCTGTAAGGCAGAGTTGGGTAACCGTTTTTGGTTGTTTTCTCTAATCCTTCACAGGTTGGTTCTCTTTAGTTCATTGTTCCATGTTTTGTCTAGCCTAGTCTCAAATATCCGACACAGCTGAGTATAATCCTCCACGGACTCTGTGTCAGCTTTTGTTTTGGGTTGGGTTTTATGTCTCTTTTTGCACAGTACTTGAATTGCATTTTCATTTTTTTCATTTCATTACCAATGGTATTACACTATCAGGTATACACCCAACTTCACTTTGCTATCCATACCCCCAGCTACTCAGAAGTCTCATTTTTCCCAAGCACATTTTTAAGATTTCTGAGCCAGTAGCTGGCCTGTTCCTTACTGTGACAACAGAAGAAAGGCAAAAGGATTCTCTTCCCTCCTATCTGGGCTGAAGGGGAGAAGTGCCATGGACTTTTTCTTATAGAATGACAGTACTCCCCTCCTAGAAAACTACAGAGGAAGGGAATAGATGCTTAGCTGTTTTTTCCAAAATGTAAAGTATACCTTATCACTGAGGACATTGCCTAGAAGCAGAGATTTCCTAATGTTTAGCTCTAAGGATGTGTCTCAGTTCATCAGTTTTAAAATTCTTTGCAGGTGTGAAATGCTATTTTTCATTTTCTTTAAGAAAGAAGAAAGATTAGAAATTAGCAGAGAAGGAAAGGGGAGAAATTCTTTGATGATCTGTGTTGAACAGGCCTTCAGAAGAATAGAAAAGGGCTGGTTCATATCCATCCTCATGTAACTTGAATTACAGGGTTTAGTAAGTAAAAAGGATCATAAGCTAAATCCTGCAGAGTCCAGGAAGCTTTAATTAACACCCACAATGAGTAACTTTTCTGAAATCAGTCTTTAAGCAAACTTTGCTCTGAAAACAAAACAAGGTATCCTGGCAGCTTGATAAAAGAGATGTACTGCCAAGGCTGACAGGCCCGCAATTGAACCTGCACTAAAAATAATGTTTTTGTCTACTAATTTTCTTTCAAATGCTAAAAAATGTATTAGCTATCATGTAAAAAAAACTTGCCTCGTTACTCAGCCAAATGACTCAGCTCTAGAAAAGCAAAGTTCCCGTAATGTTGATACCTTCTCTGATGAGGAGCGAACGCTTCCTTTCTTCCCACCCACTCCCGGCTCAGCAAAGAGGAACAGCAAGAAGCTGGTGAGATGGGCAGGGGACCAGCCACTCTGGGGTTCCCTTTGAGCTGGTCACCCCAGGGTGGATGCCCCTCTCCACTGCCTGCGTGAAGACGTTGCTGGAGCGGCCTTTTCAGGTTAGGGGCAGCTTCCAAAGGAGTCCTCCGCACAAACAGCACTAGCAGTGAAATAGCTTCTCTTTACAACAGCTCTTTTTTTGCTGTCGAAGACTTTGTTTGGTGAGTGTTCTGCCCTGGGAAGTGCTAGCCTGTTGTGTACATATCTGTGCCTACACCTCACAGGATTTTGCCACCAGAAGGCACTGAGTCCTACCAGCCTGGGTGCTGATAAACACATCCCTCCCAGAAGAGGCTGCAGGCTGCAATGTTCTCTGCTGTGAGGGGCAAGGTGAAGGAACGGGCAAACATTGGCATTACTGCTTCAAGTACAGGCTATATTTTCATCTGTTGTGTGCTTACTTGGTAATGACATTTTAATTCTTACAGCTAAAACTAGTTTGACGTGATCAGCAAGAAGACCTTCAATTAGGAGAGAACTGTGCAGTTTAAAAGAGTCCGTAGGTGCAAGACAAATGCATTTTTATTTCTTAAAAACAAACATTGTTACTTATTTACCACACAAAATTAACCATTCACCAAATGTTGATTTTGAAAGATGGGAGAGACTTTGCTCTAGAGAAACTCGAGAAGTCTTTGCTCTACATTGGATTTTCAAAGTTAGGTGGCCTGGAACGTTAATATTTTTTTGCTTTATGTGTTGTAGTTTCAAAGATGAACTTGGCATTATCACAGGCTAAAATTGAGTTTCGCAGCCTTACCCAAATCCCTACTGTTTCCCTTTCTACGGCAAGAAATTTCCCCCACAGGTCCAAGTAGCTAGTTAACTCTTACTCAGAAAAAAATCTGAGACCAAATCATCTCTATCCTGTTGTTATGAATAAATAGTCAAAGGCCGACTGTAAGTTGCTGGAAACCTGAAGGACTAAGGGAAATTATTGCAGTAGCCTGGATGAACAGTCAGGAGTAGTTGGCTTCTGCAGCATGTTCTATCTCCATCCTCCCGTGTTTAATTATTGTCAAATTCAAAAATATAAAGGAGTATTTCCCACCCGATAAAAAAAAAATCAAAACTGGCATCAAATTTTAAAATTTTAGAAGAATTTATAAAAGCATGGGATAACCTCTCTTTGGCGAGTTTTCCCTGGGCCTGATAGGTGCTTAGCCTTTTTCAATCTCTAACTACTGTACTTAGTTTCAGAGTGGAAGCACTACTCTTTTCAAAAGCTTGCTTCAGTTATTCCTATAGGTAGAGCAATATTGACTCAGTCTCTACAGGAAAATGGCCAACATGACTGACTTTGGACAATATAATTAAGAATAAAGGATTTTATGAAAAGACAAAGTAGGGCTATGTATGACGTCTACATTTTTTTCATTTAAAATCTTAAATGTTACAATCAAAGTTATAAGAAAAAAAAATAACAAAATCATCTTTATATTGCAAAGAGTATATTTTTATTTAGTAGATTTGTTCTTGTACTTAATATAAAATGATGTAGCTAAATGTCAGTTTTTAAAACAGAATCAGTACAATTCACTCACTCCATTTCAGTTAATACCTTCCTGTAAAAAATAAGAACCTAATCTAGTAAAATTTGAAAGAAATCCTGAACTGATTTCTCTGGCACATTAGCCTCATAAGAGGCAGTAAAAACACATACTTGTTTAAAAGCATTTTCCTGCCTATTGCTATAAGCCACAGAGACAGCCAGTTGGATATTTAAGAAAAGGGCAGGAGGTCTCCAGTTCCTAATGTTTCACTTTTTCACTGCACTGCCTGATCGTTTAAGGAAGATGCTTGTTCCAGACAGTTTTAATTAAACTATGCTGTGAAACTGTATATAGATCAATGGAAATGATCCATAACAACAGGCTAATCATGTATTTAACAGTGTTCAGTCCCGTTCAATCACCTTCTACCATATCTGTGGCTTCACATTCATGTGGCAGGGCCTTGAATGTGTACGTGTATTTTTTAATCCATTCCATTAGTGGCCATATGCTTTGGCTTCAAGGGAGACAAGAACTGTCTGCAATCTGCCAGGGATTTAGGGACATCAATAATTTGTGAATAGTCATGTTGGTCCTGGTCGAAGGGTTAAGTGCTCTGCACACCAGGGGCACATCTTTGGGGACTGGGACTCTGAGTCAACTGTTAGGAACCAGATCCCCTGTGACGCATCTTTTCCAGGAACACGCTGCATGTCACATCCGTGCAGCTGAAGCAGTGGGGAGCTTTATTAGCTCAGGGATTAAAAGACCTTCGCTAAGAGATACAACAATATCTTTTGGTTAAAAAATGAAGGAACGATAGTAGTTGTAATATCAAAATGTTTTTTTTTTTTTATGTACTAGGCTAAATATGATCTTTCTTTTTGTTACCATTTTCCTTTTCACTATGATTATTAGATTACTCTCCACCTGCAAATAGCCAGTGGAACAGGGTATGTCAGCAATAACAAGGGCCTGATTTTGCCAGCATGCAGGTGTGTTGTGTGGCCTCACACAGGTACGGAGACCCTACTGAAGTCAGTGAAAACCTAGGTGTAATAAACGTTTCCTTAATCATTTTCAGTGACCCTGTAAGAGCTTCCAGGACATTGTTCTATCTACTAAGCATGAAAAGCACCATTAGGAATAATAGCTTCTGATTTTAAATTGTGACCTGTTCTATGGAAGGACTCTCAGGTCAGTGTGAAGGATCGCTGTACTATTGATCTCATTATTACCATGTTCTGAAAAGGGAATGGCAGGAATAAATAATATTGCCAGAAGTTTTAGTGAGAGAGGGAAAGGCTTTTAGTAGTTTTCGTTCATTCTAGGCTGCCATTCTCTTCATCTCCACATGCTTCCCTCTGCTGTGCCAAGCTAAAGAGAATAAAATCATAGCAGTGGAGATGGACACTGCATATACAACCTATGCCACGTGCCTACGAAACCTCTCTGGCGGGGAGCAGAGCTCTCCATCCTACCTCTCCACCCTATGAAGCTTCCCTGCTTTCGGCAAATTTCAGATAGTAATAATAATTAATGCTGACAGACATGAGAAATGAAAGCACACCCCAAACAGACTGCTTGTTTGCGGCGCACTACTCAGCTCTTTGTGTTTGTGCTTTAAGGAATATTCTGTATGAGGGCACATTAAATGATTTTAAGAGTGGTCCCAATCCCATGTGACTCCTGTTAAGGTCCGTCCAGGAAGCAATCTCACTGTGCCCCCACCTCCGTCCTTTGCACGTCGGATCAGATGGAAGATCAACTCTTAGAGTATTTGTATTTGGAATCTTAACCATATTTAAACAAAGAAATACTTCAAAAAAATCCTACTGCTGACTCAGACTCTTGTTTATCTAAAAACATAATTTGCAGAAGCAAAAAAAAATGTTATATCTTTATTAGTGTCACATAGTCAAACATGGGCAATTAGCAGTGGAGGGCTAACTCACATTTTATTTATAAAAGGTAAAGGATATGGCTGTCAATTTTTGCACTGTATCAGCTGTGATTACACAGTCTGACACAGATTTACTAATTGTGCATTGTCTTCTGTGATATCTTGGAGTGCAATTTTAGTTTTCTAGATAATCTGGTCTGTGAATGAGCAGTCTCTTCTCCGCAAGTTCTAAAATGTATAAAGATGTAGATCTAAAGCAGAATGTTTTCATATAAAGCTATTTGATTTACATGTATAATAAAACATTTAGAGGTGTATGCCCCAGATTTCCATCCATATTTCAGTTACATTTGTAGGCTTTGCTGTGGCAGTTTGTACTTGCAGTTGGAAAGGTGGTGGTCTTCTACAAAGGGGGCTCTTTCTGCCTGTCAGGTCTAGCAAGGAATGCTCAGATGTAAAGATTTATGGCCATTTTGCCCATCTCAAAAAGCAAAAGAATGCAGTTTAATTTCCAGATAGCCTTATTTTCAAATTTTCCTTTGAAAATAATGCCTGGTTTTATTATTATGATTTAGCACCGTTTCATAGCTCTTAAGTCTGTGAAAAAGTTAAAGATAGAGATTTTCACAGTTTCTAATAGAAAATGGAATGCAGTTTTAATTGGGTGTAATTGGTGGTTTTTGAGGTGAAATGGTCTTACCCACTTCCACCTACTGCCTTCTGAGCCAGCATAACTGTGAAATTCCCTGAAACCAAAGCTGAGAGTGAAAATATTAGCTGAGGCTTCGTTAGTCACTGCTGAATATCCGAGCTGCATAGACAGGGTTGCTTATTACCCAGAACATGAAGTCCTCTGACCTCGGAGGTGACTATTGATCTTAGGCTCACCTCTGTCTGTTCTCATCCCTCACGTCAGTGATGTTAATACAAAACAGCAGAATTTCAGGAGACTGCTACTGTCTTTGCAATGTTTCATAGGTAACATTTCCATTCCTACATGAATTCCTGCTCCTGCTGGGGAGTAACAACAGAACAGTGCTAGCCTCTGTAAATACAATAGCAAATTTCCTCTTTTATCTATACGAGATAACACTTTGCCTGAACTGCATATTCACAGTTTCACAGGCAGGGAGGGAAAAAAAAATCTTTGACACTTTTCAAGTTCTGCCCTCTTTACACCCGCTCTAGCCAAGAATGCTTAGTGTTATAAAGCATTGCTATCATCACAGAAGCTACAGACAGAAATAACTTATCAAAACCAAAATCACGCAGCCCATTTCCCATCATTAGGAAAGTCTCTTTTGCAGGATTATTTGGAGACCTTTCTTCAGTCTTCTCTAAACAGTTTCTTTGTGAATTTCCAGCATGTCCATTGGGATTGTGACATGTCCAGGAATATTTTGGTGCTCATTTTAAATTTTCAGTTCTTTAGTTTTCTTCCATTATTCTCCCAGTTAGATCTTCTCCACTACCAATTCTCTTCCCATAATGGACTTGAAATTTGTAAACTTCTGTCTTATAATAGCCCCTTTAGAGCCATCAATGACTACACTGCATGTATTTTGTAGCTTGATTCTCTTTGTAAATCTAGATCTGCAGTCATGTACGTTGCTGTCCCTGGACTCCCTCCATTGTATCTTCAATGCAGCATGTTTCCCCTGATTGCAAATAGAAATCATGTTCACAATGTTTTTTTAAAATATCCCATTTTAACTTTGGTACATTGATGTATCTCAGTGAGACCTGAGCACAGGTTTTCACTTGTAGACAGTTATGTGCAGCTAAAGCATCCAAATACCAAAGATTACAAAGAACTGAATTTCAACTGGTATTTATTATCCTTACTAAGGATCAATACCAGGTGTATCAGCAGCATTAATCCTTATCTATCTTTGCTACCTGCCTTCCATCTTTACAGACAGTTTGTGTTTCTGTGGTAAGAAATGGGCCACTCACTCAAGGGTGAGCAACGTGCTCTTAAAGAGCAACATGTGAAGTTGGTCCCAGGTTGGCTGGTTAGGAGGTAGGAGCTGGTGCTGATTCCTTCTGTATAAACTAATAATAATAATACTAATATAAATTACTTGTGACTCCATACTACTTTTCAAAAACATACTTGGAGATGGCACAATTGTCACCGAGAAAATGACATTCAGTGAGGCAAAGGGGATTCATGAATTGTTTTGTTTCTATTTCAGGACTGCAAGAATATCTTGAACAACATTTGGGCAAGAAGACGCCAGCTCTGATTTTAGTACCTGTGGTGGATTTACCTGGAAATGAAGTCATGCATATAACATCCTGGCTGAGCTAACAGTTTAAAAGAAATAAATTACGATCAAAACACAAATTCCATCCAGCAGAGGGCAAAGAAAATAATTGATCATGGCTGTGCTTTATGTTAGCATTAAGCAACATTGTTGGAATTAAGCAAAGTCGTTTTTAGCTTGTTAATGATGCCTCATAATATGTGACCAAGTCAACCTTGTATGAATAAAGGTGTTTTTAATATTATGCTTTTTTCTCCCTTATTTTTAGATGCTTTATGGTAATATCAGGTGTCCTTGGGAGATGGCAATTGCTCTGATCCCATCGGGTTTCTGTTTGATGTATTTAGGTCTGGTGACGTTAATCTTTTGATCTTCTGATCAAAACTTCTGTAACTTCTGATCTTTCGGATGGAGGTGAAATCTTTGGCTCCGATACTGTTTTAAAGACTTGTTTGCTCTCACCTTGATAGTGAATTTTCTGGCTTCAGACCAACTCCTGAAAGCCTCAATTGTTGCAGGACTTTACCTTTTTTTTTTTTTTTTTTTTTCTCCTTTTGCACCGGGAAATACTTTTTCGCAGGAGTGTGGAAGATACGCACTTTAGCAAAGTGAATAATTGAGATGATGGCCAGGATTTGCCATGTTGCTTTCAGTTGCAACAGTGAGTATGCTCAAGCTTTATATCTGGCAGAGAACTCTTATTTCGGAGCTAGCAGGATCCCCTGGAGCTTTGGTCTTCCCTGGAAAATCAACGAAAGTTTTACCACTGTTTTCATTAAAGCAGGCTCAGAGACATAGGTGGAACCTCCATTGACTACACTGCAACTGGTACGTTACTCATAACGTGGTAGAGTCTGAGGACAGGAAAGAGTCATGGACGTAGCTTGAGGCAGTAAGGCAGCAGTGTAGAGAAATCTCATTTTCAGGCAAAGGCTGTAAAATTAAATCTTGAAGAAAGAGTATCAAACTTATGCCTATGTTCTATATCTGTATATTCTCTTCGGTTCTTTTTCAGTGTGTGAGCATTGGAGCTACATAACCAGTACTCCAGCTGGCCCTCTCTTATGCCAGCATATATCTGAGATAACTCCACAAAAGTCAGCAGGATGACAGCAAGTTTACATTGGGGTGGCTGAGAGGTGAATTTAGCACTACAGCTTCATTTTCTTCACCACTACCAGATATGCATTTGGCAACTGATACAAAACCAGCAACTAAAGACATGAGGATCTTCCTCTACTAGATGCTTTGCGTGTCCAAGATGTTATGCTGAATATGCTGATTATTACCTGAAAATCAGACTGCCTAATGCCACTGTTCCTTGCCTTTACATCAAAGGATGTTGCAGAGCTACCACCCGTTTTAGTGACATTTTTATTTGTCATAGTTATATAAATATTTTCAGAAGAAGGGAGAAGGCACAGAACTTCTTATATAACAGTGTATAAATACATGGATAAATTAAATCATTTTAAGAAAAAAGAAAATAATTTGTTAACAGTACATTAGCATATTAACCTTCAATGTCATTTTTAGTTTAGACTTCACACATCTGATCATAATTCTTTCCCATGATCAAAATATTTTCTAGATAGAAAAAAAAAAATGCTTTTCTTTCCTTGAGACAACGGGAATTCCAACAGGTTTACGTGGTGAACATCTGACTTCTCCTCGAAAGGCTTCATAGGGCCTAAAAATTGTGTGAGTAACTAAGCCTAGAAGCGGGGTTTGCTGAGTTTTAAGTATGAGTGTGGCAATTTGTTCAACATTGAGATGCCAGGTAGATGAGTAATGTGCTGTTCCTGTTGCAGATAGTTAGGGAATGGCGGCCGGAAGATATCGTGCTGTACGGAAAGATAGGGCCCCTAGTAGCCAATAGTGTTTAGTCTATGGTGTAAGCAGACGGATGTGACGTTGTAACCTAGATATATAACACCTTGTTTCCCATCAATAAAGGCCATTTGCCGTCCACCACATTGCTGTCAACTAGCTGATAGCCCGAGTGGCTTGGGGGTGGTCGCCGTGCCGTCCCTGAACCAGGTCGCTGCAGCCGTTTGAACTGCAACAAGTGGTGCCGAAACCCGGGAACGTCATCGCCTGGATGAGCGAGCAGCGTGAGCAGCAGCCAGAGCAAGTGGACCAGCCCGGTGAAGGGGACACTACTGAATCAACAAGGAGGATGGAAGCCCTCATAAAGGTTGTATCGCAATTACATAAGTACTGGGGGATTGATTGTAAGCCAAAAGATTTTACTCTTGCAGTTACAAGGCTTTTGAAAATTAAGGCTATAGACCAGCCGGTGGATATTCTCCACCCTGAACTGTGGGACAAATGTACTATGGCATTAGCTGAGGAGACAATGTTCTCAGGTTGTGGGAAAAACCTTAAGGCTTGGGGAAAAGTTGTACAAGCCCTACAGAAAGCTATGAAAGAGCAGGAGACTTGGGTAGCAGTAAAAGACTGTTTATTGGCCACGTCCAAAGTGGGAATCGGGACAACTGCGCAGACTTTGGACCCCCCAGATGATGGCAATTCTGCTGAGCCTAAAGGTCAGCAAGAGGGTGAAACATCCCCTCCATCCCCGAGCCCCGCCCCGCTTACAGAGGAGCAGAAACAGCCGAAATCTGTTTGGAGCGAGCTAGCCGAGGAAGCCAGGAACATTGAAAAGAAGTCAGAGCATAAGGACGTCTGGGCCAGGCCGCCACCCTATGCCCCTCAAAATGGCGCCGAGCCACAAGGGGAAGGGCGGGGCGAGGGTGCCCCCGGCGCGAGTGAGGCGCCGGAACCGGAAACCAATGGGAGTGACCGGACACCTGAGGGCGGCCCGAGGGAGGGGCCGAGAGGAAGTCCGAGTGAGGGACGGAGAGAAGACCCGAGTGAGGGGTCGAGAGGAAGTCCGAGTGAGGGACAAAGAGAAGACCCGAGTGAGGGGTCGAGAGCAAGTCCGAGTGAGGGGTCGAGAGCAAGTCCGAGTGAGGGACAAAGAGAAGACCCGAGGGAGGGGTCGAGAGGAGGTCCGAGCGAGGGACAAAGAGAAGACCCAAGGGAGGGGTCGAGAGGAGGTCCGAGCGAGGGACCTGGAGCGAGCCCGAGGGAGGGGCGGAGAACCGATGAGAGCGGACATTTCAAAAAACGCCGAAGCCCAACGAAAAAGTACCGGAGCCCGGAAGTGACCAGTCAGTCGAGTTCCGACTCCGGATCAGCCACTAGTCAGGACGAGTGGCTCACAACCGATTCAAACTTAAGGAAGGAGAAAAAGAAGGTAAACATCCGAATTAAAGAAAAACCGGCGGGAGCATTCATGATTAAGCATGTTGCAAAGGAAGAGCATCTGACCCCAATTCAGGAGGCTGTTACCTTTAAAATAAAACTAATGAAAATTGTGAGTTTCTGTTCACAGGACCGGATCATCGGACACCGCCGTAACCCGTACACCCCGGTGACAAGCGTCCCGCCCGAGCCTGCGAGTTCCACGCTGACCGAATCCAGAAAACAACAAAACAGCCTCCGCAAGAGGGGGCCGCGATGCCTTTGCGTTATCTTAATTTTGCAGCTTGTCACTATAGGACAGGTAGAGTCACACCAGCCCTTTAAATGGGGTACTTGAACAGATCGAACAATCTCGAGCAATTAGTACAAAAATAACTACAGGGCCACCAGTTTTCAGTGCCATGCCTTGCCAACTAGCACCCATTGAACCCTGTTCCAAACGCAGCCGGTACAAAAATTTGTTCACCGGTTCGCCGTGGCTAACCACCCTGATATCCACCTTGACAGGGCTGATCACAATGATCATGATGACGCTAATCTTTGGACCCTGTATATTGAATAAGCTCATGCCGTTTGTCAAGAATCAGCTAGAGAAGGTTAACATCATGTTAGTAGAACACCAACAACTGCTTTAAGAATATATCCACTCAGTATTACCCCCAAGTTATCCCAAGGTACACCCTATTCCTACACCCTGGTATTACCTGTCATCCCCTACCTTCTACGCGCCTTCTTCTTTGTGCCTTATGTTTTATGTCAAGTTTATGATATGTAATTTTAAGATTGGTATAACTATAAGAATAGAATAAGATAGTAATAAGAATAAGATAGTTGTATTTTAGCTAGTTTTGTTATGCATAGGGAGGGGGGAAGTTGTTGCAGATAGTTAGGGAACGGCGGCCGGAAGATATCGTGCTGTACGGAAAGATAGGGCCCCTAGTAGCCAATAGTGTTTAGTCTATGGTGTAAGCAGACGGATGTGACGTTGTAACCTAGATATATAACACCTTGTTTCCCATCAATAAAGGCCATTTGCCGTCCACCACATTGCTGTCAACTAGCTGATAGCCCGAGTGGCTTGGGGGTGGTCGCCGTGCCGTCCCTGAACCAGGTCGCTGCAGCCATTTGAACTGCAACATGTTCCATAGAGAGAGCTAATGACTTTTATAACAGAAGAAATGTCTTAACACCTTTTTATCTACTTTATGCTACAATACTTTCATCCTAATTGCGAGGTCCTGCTATGAATAAGTTGTTTCACCGAGCTCTTTTTCAGTTTCTTTGTAATGAAAGCACTAACTGAAGAGGGGAGAAGGAAAGATGGGCACACAAACACGCGTATGTGTTTTACGGAAAGAAGGGAAAACGGGTGATATTTAAAATCAGCTAATATGTGTTGGGTTTTTTGGTACGTCGACCTAGGTCGGCCTAGGTGCTGAGTGTTTACCTAGGCAAGTGCTAATCTTTGGAGTGTTAATTCATATCCTCTGGTAAGGTATTGGTTTTGAGAAAATGAAAATACAAGTTCTTTTGTTTTTTTGATCTTTGCTAAGCCTGCAGGGAAATGTGTTGTGTGTGCATTATGACACAGAAATCGTGTTCATCTAGGTTCCAGCACCCAAAATACAGCAAAGCTATGTAAAAATGTCTTTTAAAATGTAAACCAGGGTTTTGATTTCTCCTTTCTCTGCTGTAACAAGTGTTGGAATGTGGCTTTTGTGTCCTTTTTTTATCCAAAAGAATCTATTTTTTTATAGATCCCTCTGTCAGTGAAATTATGTCTTTTGCCTCCTTTAAAAATCTCCATATATCATGTTTTTTTAATTGCTTGAAAGCTTGTTATAGTGATCTGACCAAATGGGACTGCAAGGCAAAAACTGATTTAATAACTTTGTGTTTTGCTCATTTCAAAACCCGGTAATGGCTACAGTACTAGTGAGCTTTGGCAATGCACATGGCTAAGCTGCCATAAAGCCACCAGAGCTCATCATCCTAAATAGGTTTAAAAATGACATTGAGATATTTTAAGCAGACATTATTTAATTTTTTTTTCCTTGCAAGTTTTATAGTTAGGCGATTCGGGAGCTGATTTGTTACACCGGGTAGCTTTGGTGCATCTTCCCTCTTAGCTTTCAGAAATGCAGCAGGCGCTGGAAGCAGAAGGTCTCCTGAGTATTAAAGAGGTGATGTGAAGCAGCTCTTCTCCTTCAAGGACATTCTGCTCAATCCATTATCTCCCATCTATGTGCAGTAGTCTAGTCTATCAAAATACAGTGATTGAATAAAACTTTTATTTCAAATAAATGAAGGCATTGATTTAATAAAAGCTTTATACTGTATGGTATAATAGCTCTCCAAATGAACACTGAAATCCTAAAACAGAAACTTTTCATGTGTCCAAGTTAAATCTTTGTCACTTCTTTCGGAATGGGTTTGCTGAAGCAAGCACAGTTTATACTGCGTGTTAAAGTAAAACTACCCTGATCTCTCTAACTGGCACTTATCATTTAAGTAACCTGCTTTTACTATTATAAATATGTCTGGCATTGGGAATACGTATTAAGAATACTTGACAATTTACTAATTTATGATGTCTTCAGTTGTATTTTAATATTTTTGGCAAGCCAACCTGTGTTGATGTATTAGCCAAGCATTCAAAATGCAGACTTCAGATCTTGATTTTTTTTTTCAACTTTCATCTGAACACTGAATATTTTTGACATATTTTAAATTTTAATTTTAAAAACCAGACTGGGTACCTGTGAACTGAACCCGTATGTTACATGCAAGTGCCCTTTTATTCATGACTCACTGCTCACAATTTCTTGGCTTCAGCTTTTGTTGGATTAATTCATGGATGGGTTTTGCCTGTGGTTTCTTGCCTTCCTTGCTTTTAGAGCACTATGTCCTTTTTTCCCTGTACTCCCAAAGAGTCAGGTTGTTCAGAGCATTCTTCTGTGCCACTGGTAGCGGTCTCCTTGCCATTGTCCTGATTTTCCCTTTCATTGAAAGCCATTCTTTGAGATAGGTCTGCTCATCCTGCATTTCCTGTCACGTTGCTATTGAGCCACTTAATTCTAAAGCATTTTGAAATAGTTTGCATAATTTAACCTATTTGGCAAGACTCGTTCACAGGAAAAACAGGATGTGCTCAAACCCGCCTGGATGCCACCCTGTGCCACGTGCTCTAGGTGTCCCTGCTGGAGCAGGGGGGTTGGACTAGATGATCTCTAGAGGTCCCTTCCAACCCCAACCATCTGTGACAACAGGTCATATCTCATGTGTACAATTTGGAAAGATTTGCATGGGTACAATCTGGAAAGATTTTCTCCCGATGCGCTACCTGCAGCAGTCACAGATCTCGGGAGTCCATATAACCATCTAGAAACACTGATGGCCCGTTATCCCGCGTGCGTCATCCCGGATGACCCCAAAGCGCCTCACAAGTCCAACACGTAACGTTTCCCTGGGCCATGGCCAGAGCCCTGCAGCGCTCTGTGCGGCGTGGACACGGCAGGGTCGCTGAGGGTGAGCGCTCGGCGGGGGGAATGGCGCTCGCTGCGGTCCCAGCAGAGGAATCACAGTTTCTTTTAGTTTCTGCCGCTTCCACTGAGGAAGGGGGAAAGCCCCCTGGTGGAGGGGCCTCCTTTGGGCTCTGCCAATAACAGGAGTTTTCACTGAGCTACAGTTCCTGTTATTGGCAGCTGTTGATGGTTCTCAGTGCTCGCACGGATATCCATGAGATTTTCCTGAGCACACCGCGTACTGCCAGTCCCCGCTTTAAAAGACATTGCTGCTTTGAGCCTGATGTTGTCAAGCTGTGATGCTGAATTAGGGCTTTAGGTTCCTTCCTGATGAGCATGGCCTCAGCTTCCCTTCTTGGCAGCAGCAGCAGCCTCAGTAGCAGCTTATTTTGCGGCTTACAGAAGGATAGGGAGCCAGAAGGAAGAATTACATTTCTCAGACGCAGGATTTCTCTCGATGCGACAAAGTTCAGGCCTACTCCCACACAGCTCCAACCAGTCTGCAAGGAGACCCAGATACATGCAAATGTGGCTTCTTTTGTAACTGAACCAGATTCCTGCAGTTCCAGAGCTGGATCTGCTAAGGTTCAAAGTGGGAGGTGTTAAATGGTATAAAATAATAGAAGGGGAACCCGGGAAAGAAGTCAGTGCCAAAAGAATAGTATTTGTAGGAACCAGAGGGGAAAACAAGCTAAAAAGGCAAACAAAAGGGCTGGGCGCCAAAGGGGACTGTTCTTTATTTGTAGGATGGACCTTGGCCTGTCTTCTCACCACCACTAGTTAATATAGAAGATTAACATATGAAAAACTGTTAGGAACAAACAGAGATACAGAAATGCATTTAAAAACATATCTCTAATTCTTTCAACAAGGTATAAAATGCAGACTGCTCGGAGGCCTCCAGCAACGTGCCTTGCTCGGGCTTCTGAATGCCCAGAAGGAAGGAGGCCCGAGGAGCCGCCGCCTCCGCGTGGCAAGGGGACATTTCCCCGGGCCCCTGACTGCGGCTCACGGGTCTCACCGCGAGACCTGCAGCCCGTGGAGGAGGCCCTGCTCCGTGCTCCTTCGTCAGAGCTCTGCCGTGCACCCACATCCTCATCCAGGATTCCTGCTCCGTTGTTATGGATCCCATTTAAAGCTAGAAGACTATTTAAATACCAAAAGTCAGAATATGTGGTATTGCCGCTCAGAGTAGGCAAGCCAAATGTGATTCTCTTCATCCTGCAATCCCCAATGCAGACAAAAAGCTTTCTCAGGTTGAGATCCTGCCACTCACGTAATTATTTAGAGAACGACAGCTCCCCTACTTCAGCTCCGGCACTTCACAAGAGGAATGGAAACATTAGGAAAAGTTTCTTCTTTGATGTAGAATATGCTGCCACTTTTTTGTTATTAAAATAGGAGCTAACTTTAAATAAATAAAATTTTGCCTGGAGGCTTCTGAAAACTAATGTTGTGTTTTGACAGTGTCATTTTTCTGATTCCTGAAAGCATTATGTGAGTTAGCTTAGGACTTCATCATGATTTTTCTTCTGCGCTACATACAGTAAATTATTTTTTCAGCTCTGGGTTTTATTTGATTTCTCTCTCAGTCGCACGCTCACACAGTCCCACCACTGTGCAACTTTCTCATTTGGCAGGTACTCCCCAATGCTGTTTTGCCCCCCTTTCAAAGCACAGGTAGATAACAGCACCCGGCAGAGGAAAGGCAGGAGAGACTGCAGTAACAGGGAGGCAGCCATCACTATTTATTTTGGGCAAAATGGAAAAAAAGCGGTCACCTTTTGAAGTCTTTGAAAAAGGAAATAAACTAAGGAAATGAAGAAAGGTCACACACACACAGCCAAAATAAAAAAAAAAAAAAAGTGAGAGAAGAATATTATGAAAAGAAAAACCTACATTCACAGAACATGCAATTTGTATCTAATGCCTCTTTAATTGGGCTTGTAGGTTTTATATCCTTCAAATTCATGCCTTGCTATAAAAAATATTGATGTAAGGATGATATAGGACTTTCAAAAGAAGCAGAGAGTGTTCAAATAACAGCTGATTTGAGACCCCAGTCTTTGATGATAATTTATGGCCCTCTTTAAAAAAAGCAAAGATTCTTTTAGGTGAATGCTCAACTAGAAAACTCAAATAACGTGTGCTTAGTGAGAGAAAAAAGATTGCTAACTGCACAATGTGTCTTACCGCATAAAGTGCGACCCTAAAATTGCACGTTGCTGAGCATTCTTAATGTGCTGTGAGCAATTTCATACACTGTATTTCAAACACTGAGTGCACACTCTAATATATACATATATCAGGGGTGGTCAAACTTTTTGATATGTGTCACAAAGTGATTTCAAAGGTATGAGCAGAGCTAGCCAAAGGCCTTCAATTACGCTTCACAGCAACTATCAAGGTTTGAAATTTTTATTTTTTTCCTATTTGAATGAAAATAAAACACTTTATGAGGTTTTTGTTTGTTTGTTTTGTGATGGTGGTAGTGCTGGAGGTACTTTTTTCCAGAAAGGAATCATATCAAAGTGTTCATTTACTGATTGAAAAGGTCATAATTTCTATTCATGTTTTTTATTTTTCTTTCAGAAATAACCAGAAAGCCTTGGACCATGGAGACCTTTCTGTTGCAGACTTTGATGAAATTTTTGTCTCTTAAAATGTTTGGTCAGACATCCAGCTTCTATTTAAAAGATTTTTTTCTATGATTCTTTGAGACTGGGCAAATCAAGAAAGAAAATAGCCCTTAATCTCTAGTGTAAGTAGAGTTCCTGGATGTGAATGTACACCTGAGGAACAAGAATTCTTAAATTCTAATGCTGGCATTGAAGTTTACTATGGTCATCTGTTGTGTATTTACAACCTCTTCCCATCTGCAAGATGAGTACAACAGTAATGGGTTAGTATTTTGTGAAGATTTTCTTGCAAGCACTGGTAGGTATATCATGAGACATTCTGCAAGTGTTAGGTGCTATTGGAAAGGAGAACATACCCAATGCTGTTTAGGCTCTTAATTGCTTAGCTGAGATAGACCATTTGGAGTGCTGATTCAGCTGTCAAGTACAAAGATCTTTTAAAGTATAGGCAACTTTGTGAAAGCTTTTAAGTGCTTTCCTGTGTACCGAGCAGGCTGCAGCATGGCACATGGATGCAATTGCGGGTGCAGAGAGACCCAGCAGCCTGGAGCCTGCACGGGCTGGTGTCTCCTCCGCATAGGCAAGGTAACTGTCTGGACTCCGTATCTAGATGTTCTCTCTGCAGTACGGACAACATGCAGCAGCTTGGGCATATCTTGGCTTTTGGAACTACTCTTCTTTCACAATGTCACGATTTTCTCTGTATCCTCAAACCAACAAATACACTTTTCAGCAATACTGGGATTCTCAGGTAATCACTTCTTTACAGACACTTGGAGGTTGAGGAAATTGCTTTCATGTTTTTCATCCAATGTTGCTGTGTGCCATTCTGCTCTTTGGTCTTGAACAACCCTTTTTTTTTATTTGTTGCCCCTGTGTTTCTCTTCTCTCCTCTTTCTGTCTTTATTCCCCCTTTTGTGTCCCTGTTCATCCTTTTGGGTTTTGCTCTTTCCCTGATACCAACTTGTGCTGTTCAGCTCAAAAAAAAGGAAAACCCAACATTAGCTTTTTTTTTTTTTTTTTTTTTTTTTTTGCCAAGTCACTTTTAAAGATATTCAATATCCAAGTTAGGATTAGGAACAAAAGCATAAGTGAGCAGGCACACAGAAAGAAGCAGAGCTTTGACATTAGCCCCCTTTATGTGAGGTATATCCTGAAATATAAGCTATGAACATCCGACAGCATTTGGTCTGACCTGAGGTGAGCAAGTCTTCCCTGCCTTTACTCAGGTTTTATTTCTCTCTCAGGCAGTGCAACTCAGTACTGAAATATCTTCTGCTGCCATTGCCAAATCTAGGCCTTGTAGGTACATTCATCAAAAACACGTAAGTAACAAGGAACATAATTCTTATTTTGACTTTGAGGAAAATTTATGCTCCCAAGTCACGTATGCATGACTTTTGAGAAAATATTTTTCAGATGAAAATGTTTCATGATCTGGTAGCTTGAACTCTGTTTTCCAAAGTTCATGAGAGAGGACCTTATAAATGAGCTGCAGGGTCACTCTGGTGCACAGAGCCTTCGCAAACGCCTCCGGATTCGCTGTCCCTGTTCGTCCCGAGGGAGCTGCGTGCGCCGAGCCGCGCTGCCCGGGCCGGCCCGCAAACCTCGGGGCAGCTCCACGGGGGAGCTGGTTTCGGCCGAGCCGCCGGCCTGTTCGCAGAGCGCCCAGCGGCCAATACTCGGGACCTGGCTCCCTGCTCGGTGTTAGGCCTGAGATTGCATGTAAACATTACCTAGGCCAGACACCTGGCAAGCTAAATACCCTGCTGAAATTAATTTTAAGTGTTCCCAAGTAATAGCATTGCGGATGACCTGATTTTTTTAATCTCGCACTCCTGCCTTGAAGGAGATGGAGCAGGTTTTTACTACACAGCAGTACAGGGAGAGCTGCAGCAGAGCCCAGGCAAGCCGAGGAAGGCGCTTTTCTTTCCCCTCTCATTTCCTCCTTTTCTGCCTCTCTCCCTGCCCTCAGAAGCCTGTGTTATCCCCTGTGTTTGTCCTGCCGAATCCCTCGGCTCTGCTTTTCCAGGCGTCCTTGTCCTGCTCCATTCAGTGGGCAATGCTGCCGCCACACGGCCGAGCCTGGCTAGGCCTTGCCTTTCGCCTTTCCCTCCCTGCTCACAGCTCACAGCAAATCCTGGGAAAAAGCTGCTGCTTGGAGCCGAATGCACCACCTCCGAGTCCATGTTACCTCCCAGTGCAGGTGTTGTGCACTTATTGCTCTGTGGACGCAGAGGTACCTTCCTGAGGGGTGCCTGAGGTCCTGGAAATTAGTTCCCCTATCATTATTTGCAAGCTGTACAGCAAACAAGCAGAGGAAAAGCCCTGCTGTGTGACTTTCTGTGCTGCAGACTTGGTTTTGCGTTACTTTTGTGTTACTCTTTCACTCCTGGAACTGTAAGTACAAGAACTACATTCACAGCAAATATATACAGGGGTCCACATATAATTTATCAACCAAGTGGGCAGGAGGGAGAAAGGTTGTAGCATGAACCATTGCCAAAAGGAGAGTTTAAATATGTGTAGAAGTCTGCTGCATCTTATACTTTCCTAAACCCTTCTGCTGGTTGCTTTTTCATGCTACAGTATCTCCCATATGCTTCCTACACCCACTAGCACACCCACCTACACGCACTCACGATTTACCAACATACTTTACATCTTTGCTGAATTAAAAGCCACGCCATCATTCAAGTAAAATAAAATAAACAGCTGTTTTCTTTCTGAAAAAAAAAAAAAAGGAAGAAAAAGAAAAAAAAAAGGGGGGGGAAAAAAAGCATTTGCTGGCCTGGGAGAGGCTGCCGGAGCCATTCACATGCTAGCGCGTTGTGACACTGCACAGAAAGGCCAGGCTGGGGCTTAGAGCCATCCCAGTGCACGTAGGACCACTCAGATTTGGAAGAGGACACTTTCCCAAAGGTATGCCAGCTTTAGAAGGCTTTAGAGGTATGCAAACAAGAGCAGATCATCCTTGTCGTCACTGAAGTTCCCAAATGGGCAGCCGTTGAATCTCTAGGCTGAAAAAATATAGTATTTAAGGCATCACTAACAGGCAGGGCCTAGCAGAGCCTTATAACATTCAATAGTGGGAACTACTGAGGCAGAGATGCAAGTCTCCATCTTGTGGCTAAAGGACAGTGTCATGTTTTATTCAAAATTCATAGCCACAAATCCTTTTCTTGCATACCCACCTACGCCAGGCAGCACCTTGCTCAAAGCCCAGTCTGGAGCAGACCGTGCATGATGTAGCAGCCAAGGATGCACGACAGGGCACAAAAGTGCAGCGGTTTTGCCTCCATCTGAGCACAGGACAGCCCAGAGCTGCACCTCTGAACGGCTGAAGCACAGCTGTACGAGAGTCTTGTTGGTCTGCCTCCCTTACATCGCTCCCTACTCCTCCCCTGCACTAAGGAGCATTAATATTCCTAGCATATCATCAGGGCTCATGGAAAACGCGTGATGTAGTTCTAGGGACTATGGACTAAAGCTTCCAATAATGACAAGTGTCAGTGTCTTTCTTGTGACTCTAGATCAGGCCACAGGTCAGAGCACAGTGAGGACTAGTATCCAAAGTAATAAATAATTCTCTTGTCTGCCTTAGGTGTTAAACACATTATTCATCCTCATATTATCATTGTCAAGTTTATGAGAGAATTTTGTGCCTCTGTACATGTGCTTTTCTTTTACGCTTTACATTTTTATGCCTTTTACACTTTACAGACAGGAGAGGAAGAGCAAACAAACACGTGGGATTAGTAAATGCCTGGATATTATAGCTACCCACAGGAAGAGACAGTTGTTGCCACAAGGAGCTAAAGATGTAAGAGAGAATCTGGCAGCTGGAAGCAGAGAGGTGACAAAGGTACACTATAAAATAATGTAGGGTATGATGGTAAGAGCTGGTTAGGTTGTTGCTCAGTCATTAACAGAAATTGCAGAGGACTAGAAAAAATATGTTTTCTAAAAAGAAAAAAAAAAAAAAACTTCAAACCATACTTGTTATTGAAAGGTTATTTTCTTGAATTTGTTTTAGTTACATTTTTCAAATACTTTAGAACATTTGTCTTCCAGGAATGGGCCAATAGCTAATTACACAAGTGAAAAAGAGTATGATTTCCCTCTCTGTGCCTGTCCTCTCTCTCTTTGATAGATCAAGCACAAACTTTTCAGCACAAAGGATTGCTTGTGCCATGATTCTGAGGTATGCTGTACCTGAGCAGCATCAATACTCACACTTGCTTAACAAATCCTCCTTTTCACTGAGAGATACCGCACTGACATGGAGTTAATACTGTTCTAATACTGATTTAACAGGAAGAACTGATCCCCTAAAGTACATTAAAACTGCTGATCAAAACCCCGATTCAGGATGGTACTTAGCATATGGTAGGTGCTGCTATTAGATTGTGTGCGCTTACCTGTACATGGGTACATACATATTGGCCAAGTGGGGCCAGAGTGATCAAGGGCTAAGCCTCGTATTGCTCACTGGAAAGTAAGAAAAATACTGGAAAATACTGGAAAGTATTTTATGAACTTCAGGATACTCAAAGCAGATGGTTTCAGAGAAATCTTGACATTCCAAAGCAAGGGAGCATTCAGCCTTTTGGTGAGACATCCCATGGAGAAAGAGGTGAGGGCCCTGGCCCCGAAGCTGGAGGACAGCTGAGCTGGCACCTACAGGACGACTGCATCAGGATAACCTGAAATGGTGTGGCTTGCCCAGACAAACCACCTACAGTCACCAAGAGCTCCAAAATGAAATTGAGCAGGAAGCTGAGAAAAGAGGAAGAGTGAGAAAAAGAAGTAAATTAATAAAATTAATAAAAAAGAAGAAAATGAGAGAAGAGGAAGGGAACATGGGAAGATGTAAGGTAAAGAAGAGAAGAAACCACAGTAAGTACACTGCAAGGAATGGAAGAAGGAAAGGAAGAAAATATGGGGATTCATTTTCTTTTACCTATTGTTCCTCACTTTGTAAATAGAAGGCAGTCCATATAACTTTTATATAGGAGTCTGCAATAGGTATTCAATGAAATGTAAATAATCACATTTTGAAATCTGTGCCTTCACTCTTTCATTCTGAGCTCTTTCCCCAGTGATGCTAGTTAAGCGCAGATTTTAAGAGTAGAGCAGAGGCTCCTTACTTGAGGCACAAAAAAAAACAGCTAGTGAAAAATAACTATACAAAGCAGGTTTGTTCCGACACTGATGACAGTAAGTAGTAAAAGAGAAAAGAACTCTCAGCGCTGCTTCGCTGGGTCCCGGGAAGCTCATTTTGGCAGCTCTGCAGGCTCAGAGCTCTGATAAGATGTGTTCCCTCTTAATATTTTAATGAGCTGAGCAATTGACAGTCCCAGCTGAGTACTCCTGTTGCTGTTGCTAAGCAAAACAAGGGTAACAGAGGCTTATTTTTCATCTTCTAAAGCATAAATACACCCAAACTGTTTGTTGGAGATGTGCAGACATTTCTTGTGCCATGCCAGCCCATCCCACAAACCTCAGCTCATTCTCTCCCTCGTGTTCCTCACATATGCCAGCTCAGTCCTTTCAATATTCCCCAGGGCATGTCCAGATTTGGTTGTCCTATGTCCTGTCAGTCCACACAGAGTCCATTCAGCTTAGACTCTTCAGCTGGGCTCCAGCACAGTCCATGTATTGGCATTGGCATAAATTGATCCACATCCTCTCTTTTTCTCTTTATTTGCTTAGTATCTCACCTTGACAATTTACATAGTCTTAGCAGAGATGAAAAGGACTCCCTTTCCTTTGTTACTTATCTGTCAAAGTAACTTTCTGTATTTCTTATTTTCCCTTTCCTTTACCCTTCTGTCTTACTTTTCTGTCTGTGTTTTCTTTAGCCATTGAATTCACCTTGATGGGCAGTTGAAAGAAGTTGTAGTCTCAAGTAAATTTTGATAAGACCGAAGCCACTAGTGTCCTTCCCAATCACTTCTCATCAGCTTGTCTGCTCAGAATCTGCTTGAGACAGAAAGCATCTTCTCTTTAACAGGATGTTAACACAATTTCACCTGTAATGTGAGTAAGGAAATTCCCTAGTAAATGATAGGGAATCAGAATTAATTCCAAGATCCTACTTTTCATAGTCAGAATGTGTTTTTGGCCACACTCTTCAGTCTTCTCATTATTTACTGAAAGCTACACTTACTTACAAACTATTGGTAGGAAGTTCCCTGCAGATCAAATAAGTATTTAATCCTTCCTGACCAATGCTTCTGAGCCAGAACCCTGACTCTTAAGGCAGTTTTCAAGAGTTTTGGGGCACCACAGTAAAGGATAAAAAGTTCCATTTCAAAGGGCACGGCAGAGTGGGAGAAGCAGGAACCCCTTTTAGCTGCAAGTGCTCTGAGGGCAGCAAAAGAAAGGATGCTGAAGAAAGAACAGTAAGAAGGAGTGAATATTTTCAGTTATACTGAGAGGGTTTAGCTTTGGTGCATCTGCCTTTGACTATGGAGCTCAACAGCCTGATTTTGCTACCCAAAGCAAAACCCACCCCCAGTTGTTAATATGCTGAGATTACTGTTAAAAACAGCATGTTCCAGAGTTCATGTTCCAGTATAGCAGTGCTTCCTCTACAGCAGAAAACTCCAATCCTTGTGAGCATGGGGAAGACAATCCACTGAACTTCAAATTTTTTTCATATCTTCACCCCAGTTACCCTTGTGTTTTTCTGCTGGGCACAAATCTTTAGCAGGCCATGGTGCTTAACACCAGTTTCAGCTCTTTTCTCCCACCTCTGGCTTCCAGAGTACCTGTAACTCTGCGCCTTTCAAGTGCAGTTAACTTGAAACTGCACCTTTCAAGTGCAGTTAACCAATTACCAAGGAAAAGAAATTTAGCAAATCACACAGGCTTGCAGGATTTTCAGGAATTCCTTTCCTATGTAAATGGTCTCTAACTTTTTCATGAATCAGGCTCTTGCTTTCGCACTGCCATCTTCCTTTTGCTGTAGAACTACAATTTAACTGATCCCGAAGCATCTGAAGACAATGAAAGGTTAGCTTTGCATGTCAGTAACTTACCAGTAAGTCCCCTTAAAGCTCTGATTTGATCTGCAGCTGCCTGATTCCAGCAGAAGTGTTTCCACAATGCTCTGAACGCCAGGTAGGGCTGGAAAGAGGCTCAGGAGACACTGCAGAAGAGCTACCACTTCCTTCCAGATTAATACAGTCCTGCAACACTACACTGTGTTGCCAGGACTTTTGATTCCCTTCTCCTTTTAAGCAACAAATAAATCATTAGGATGGTCTGGACTGTCTTATTATCAAGATTTAAGGAAGCTTCATAAATATCTTCAGTAGGTCATTATATACTGGCTGTCTTACGTGAAGCTATATTATTTTTCTAGAAATTGCTTAGCCTCTATTTCCAGAGCAGAAATGGAGATGGAGGCTGTCCTTTAAAGAGCACTGTTATGCTGTGAGAGGGATTTAAACGTATGCTATGCATACCATGCTATGCAAAAAAGTAATAATTGGTGATTCTTGTGCTTTCTGTTTTGCAGTCCCGCCAGGATGGATCTGCATGTGTTTTAGGGGAAATGACAACATGAAACAAATGTGTGTGACTTCATCAAAGACAGAATAGCAGTTTGGCACCTCAGAAACTTATGCAGGAGCTGGAGCAGCACATGTTTTGAAACAGAGGTTTGAAATATAGTAACAAAACATGGCAGGAACTCAGCACTTAACTAGATTTTGAGTGAATTGTAAAATATTTGTACAAGATCCTTTTCCTTCCCCTTTAGCCTTTTCCAACTTCCTCCCCCTGGAAAAGTCCTTAAAAATGTAGAATATAAATTAACAGGTCTCCAAAATAGTTGATGCACACTTGAGAAAATATTGTTGCACAGCATGATTGGACAGTTTTATTCCATTAGAGACAGATTCAAAAGATGGAAATTACTATAATATTAGATGATGGACTAGCTCCAAACTCTTTCAGCATCATCTGGAACAGACACAGCTTAGCTACTATTGTCTTACACAGCAACTAAATATAAATACTCTAAAATATTTATAAACAATGAGTACAAATTGATCACATTGTACAGTTTTACTGAGATATGTATGTCCTCTTATTAATCTGACATTTATAAGATTTTTATGACTTATGATCACTTAAAACACTCATCTGTCCATATCATCTGTCCTCTGAAAAAAAATAAAAACGGGGAGAGGGAAACAGCTTTGTGATTTATTCAAAATCTCTGAGTCTGTGTTTCTGCCAGTGTGTGTTCTGATAAATGTTATGTTAACAGGTTCTCTGTTTGTTTAACGTTCCCCTGAGGAAGACTCAGTGTGATTTAAGCAATCTCATATATTTAAAGTACCACATTAATTTCCAGTCTGCAATGAGAAAGACAGGAAGGTCACAGGTGCCATAGCCACTAGTGTCACAGTCAGTGGCCTTTGTCTTCTGTAGTAGAAGTTTATTCAAATCACAAAATACCACTGAGCTTCATTTAGGAAAACATGAGGTAGAAATTAAGCCATGCACGGCATTCCACACTGAGTATCTTGGTAAAGAGAATAAAAAATACAGGAATATATCCAATAATAGTCTAATGTCTGCCTTCCATTTTTGGCCAGTTTTGTATATTGTTTACATCAGCTTGTCCCTAAAGGAATGAGAAGGCTTTTTAATAAGAGATTAATATCCTGCCCATTCCCAATGCACACACGCACACAGAGGCACCTACTCACACTTATCTCCTTGGCACCTATTTTCTAGAATGTTTTTCCCTGTCAGTACTGCAGATGGGAGAACTTAGGTGTCAAAAATTATTCCAGTTGCATGCCTGTTTTCTAGCACTTAAAAAGGTAGAACTCCAGAGCATCTGGAATTGCTAAAGTAATTCCAAGTCTTGGATTAGTGCCTTTTGGTCACAAATATGTGTTCTACTTTGCCTATGTTTGAGCTATATCTGGTGAAAATGGACAAAGCTGAATCCGTGTAACATACTCATTTGTGTCACTGGAGATGGACTGGAAGAGAAAATCACTGCTATAGAGAGGACACTTGATCAAGGAACCAATACAAGGTTAAGCAGAGTGTTTTTGTTTTTTTAATCAAATATTGTAGGAGAAAAAAAAAAAAAAGGTATTATCATTGAGCATAAAGTCTAGAAAAAACAGGCTTTTAGAACTCAAGACTTGGTGGGAAGGGCTAATGGAGATGGCTCTGTGTCCAGGTTTTGATCCAGCTGCAATTTCCAGGAGCCGCGCGCCAGGCCCGGGGGGAGAGAGTTCTCTAAATAGGGACTTCAGGAGTAGATTATCTAGAGGCTGTCGGCTTTCCTTGGGATGAAATGATGAAGCTGATAACCAGGCAGCTTTAACTTTGGATAAGCAGGATCTGGAAACTGTTGTTGTTATAACCCCTTTACCATCTCCCCTTCTGAATTATTTTCCATATAATATTGTGCCTGATGTGTATAAATGAGGGCCCGTAAGAGATATTAATTTTAAAAGCTGGGATCTGCTGTTTATTCATAGATTCAAATAACTTATCCATCTTTCTTTTGGTCTTTCAGCCCACAGAATAACTGAAGATTTCAAAAGGAGATCAGTGATTCAGTTGAAAGGCTTTTTATCACTGGATGCACAGCTGCTCTTAGGCACTTTTCGGAGCTTTCTCAAAAAACGTGAGTTGACCACAGAGTTTAAGATGATTTTTAAATAATATCCTGCTTTTGGTGACTTTACTATATTCATTTCGGGATGCTAGTCAGAAATAGCCTCCAGTAACTACTAGCTACTAAGTTTTCTGTAGAGGCCCTAACCAGGGTACCTAATCAGGGTAAATTCAGCTCTTAACCCATTTTCAGAATTGCAACACAGGGCATCCTGTTTCTGCAAAAAAAAATGATTCAGTGATTTATATAAATAAGCAGATGTCTGGCAGTGTTTCTGTTAAGAGATACACCTCTAGACAAATGATTATTCCTATAATTAAGGTGTCTGTCAAAGGAAAAAAAGAAAAAAAATCTGTAATATTACTACTGGTCTTTTTTTTATTAGTTGCTGCAAAATATCATCAAAGTGCATAAATGATATTATCTTTCATTGTCATTTCTTTAAGTATAAAATTATGTTATGTCCAATTATATATTACTTGTTAAGACTCTGTGAAAAGTTCCTTTAAAGGAGAAAGATACACAAGGACATTTAGTTCCCCATGATTCCTTTTCTCACAGTTTCCTGTTTTCTGTTCTTTTCCTCACCTGAGCTGGGTGAAACCAACGCTTGTCACCTGCACTGTGAAATTAAGTGCTTTGGACATTCTGGAACAGGGCATGTTACTGGGGTTTTTATGTCAGTCTTAATTAGCTGTTCTTTTTGCCTTAGTGTTTGCTGGTAAGTGCAATCGTACCACTGTCTGTCAAGATACTGTTCTGTATAATAGGTGAAGAGATGTAGTAGCTGACAAACTCTATTGTTGCTGCATCCTTCTTGCGTCTTTGAAATAGGCAGAGATCATTATTTATTATTATTTTATTTCACTAGGGTTTGACAAAATGAAAGTCCAAGTGTAAGTAGGTGTACTCAGTGTGTATTTTAAAAGTTGAGTCTGCCCTGGCCAGCACACTGATTTCATACAAACATTAACACATTGGAATTAATGGTAACCACCTGCAGTAGGGCAACCACATAAAATACTAGGTATGAAAGTACATAGGAAAAGGTATTGATTTTCCATCCATTAATTTCAAGACAGGAGAAAGTTAGAAATGTGTATTCTTAAAGTCTGACCTGTAGTCTGCAAAATAAGTCCAGTGAACTAAATTGAAGTGGAACTGATATAATGGAGTCCAAAATCTGGATGTCAAAATTTACCCCACACTGAGTTAAAATTATCTTAGAACATAAACATTAAGAAAAGTTTTTTTTTTTTTCCCCTGAGACAGATAATAAACGCAGTTTGCCAGTATGTAAACTTGCCATAAATGCCAAGTGTCTGAGATTTATTCAGATTTGCTCCAACTCTGGCAAAGTGATGATGCAAGAGTCTTCAGACTTCTATATGGCCCTATAAACATCTGCCATGCAGTTATACCTTGGAGTTTTTTTGTATTGCCTGTGCGCTGGGAAAGAGGAGTTGTGAAGAAAACATATTTGTTTGGCATGAAATGATGTCATTTGAGTTGATGTGGCTAAGACCTTAAGCTTCTTGGTCACATGTCTAACCAGGGAAAAGTAGAAGGAGCAGCTGCTATGAGACACATCCCACTCCTGATGAGCCTGGCACTACAATCTGCTGGGTCCTGGTCAGTGACAGGGCTTTCATGTTTCTAACTACTATACAGTAGTCTACATCTACTGTCTCTTCTACATGAAGCACTTCTGCAAACAAGCTCACCACATCCTTGTGCTTGTCCTGACCTGTCTCCAACCAGCTCCACTGGATGGACCATTGCTTCTTCACAGAGAGAGATAATAAGCAGGTAGGCACCAAGGCACCTCCTCCATTCCCACTCATTCTGGAAACTGGGATGATTTGTACCACACAATACTGTGCCGTATAGAGTTTTCAATACCACACCCATCACTCTAGTTTGCCAATCTCTGCCTGCAGTGCCTTCAGCAACGTATTCTAATATCTGTATGTAGTCTTAAATAACAGCTTAGAGCTAGAGGGTCTTTCTCTTAGTCTTTAGGTTAGATGAGGCATCCAGGGGCAATTCAGCTACTGAAACATGGCGTTCTGTTTCGCTAGTCTTTTAAATAAGGATCAGAGCATAAAGGGATTGTTCTGGTAGCCAACTCAAAGAGTTAAGCAGTTCCTCTCCCAGATATGATATGCAGATATCATGTGATAAACAACACTGACACGTTGGTCATACGTTGAGCACATGTCTGCCTGTAATCACATCCTCTCATTCCTTCTGTAGTCAGCTTCTGCAATTCCAGCCAATTTATAATATATGCTTTCAATACTGGAGAAGAGGATACAGTAGCTTATATGGAGTTGGATTAGAGTGTAATTTTATTACTTTTACAGTACCAAAATCATGCAGAATGCTCTCCCTTTTGCCTAGGAGAGCTGACAGTCCCATTTAGACATGACATGGCAAAATGACATCAAAACAATGGGCCCTTGGCAAAGGGATAAGCATGATGGTTATAGCAATAGAGCTACATTGCTAGGCAGCAAAGATTCTTGTTAAGCATAGGAAAGTAATTTTATGAGTATAAATAAAATAAATGCATGTATTTTAATAGTGGAATTTAGTAATAATAATAATAGAGGTCTCTGTAATACACCCAGTGAGGCTATCCTTGATATTAGAATATCCAATTCAAAAGAAATAAAAGTTAACAACTGATCAAATCAAATTAAAATATAGAATCCCCAGCATACCCTTTCATCATGCTTTAATGGCATGTAAAAAGCACATAGTTAGATAACCAAGTGAATCTGAGCAAATCTTTATGCACAGATGTCATGGGCAAGGACTTACCTCAGCCTGTTACAATATTCTTTTGAAGAGTTGCAAATCTAAAACTAAATCCAAATGAATAATTGCCTCAGCTCTCTACATCCAGAGAGCTGAATCAGATCCTCTGTGAGAGAAAATCCAGTCCAGCATATGAGAAATCTTTGAACTCTGCATCCCATTTAAATGTTCAGGATGAGCTTGTATATGAGGAGCAACACACACACAAATTATTGGACAAAACAGGGTGGTAAGTTGAGCCTTTTCTTGAGGCAAGGAACAGGATCTGGGGGAACTGGTATGGTGGTGTTATATTTGGAAGGTGGACTCAAAAGCACACTGCTTATGGTCCTAAGCATATTTTTCTTTCATGGAATTACTGTGTTCTTTCATTATTTCTCTCTAAAAAGAAAAATCCTGATAAGTTTTCTAAGTTTTTTTCCTGGCCTAGCTGCAAAATCCTGGAGATTGTTTCTGTCCTCATTAAGTCTGTCTGAGTTTTGCTATTAGCTTCAGAAGGAACACGATTTGATTTTAATACCACTTCAGGGGCCTCCTCCAGATTCAGTCATTAATCTACTTTTATATGTAAATCACATAAATCATTGATTTATATGAAATTGAGGAGGAGGAGGAGGGGGATATGCCTGTGACTTTGCTAGGTGGAGAATGAAGGCCTAAATGATTGTCAGGTCTCAGAGTTAAAAATTTAAAAGAAAAACAAAACCCCTAAGAACAGCAAGAGTATCCTGTTCCTCTTCATTCAGCAAACTGGTACTTTATGCTCTTTTCTTTTTCTTTTACATCCCTACTGTTCTTAATTATTCAGTACCTTCTTTTCTTTAATCATATTATTAAAGGCAGTGGACTGATGATTCATTTTGCTTTCTTTGCTCTCTCAGTGATGTCCATTAATGAAGACTTACTTTTCAGCACCATTGACTCACTTACCTAAATTATTTATTTGGTTGAGCAGTTCAGTGTATCAAACTTTTTTGCTCAGTGTAGCAACTACTTACAGCTCTACAGATAGGAGTTTCGTATTGATTTTCACTGGGAAAACGTGTATAAAATGGATTGCTGTGTAAAGTGCCAAAAGGTGGTAAATGTGGGGCTGGGAAAGGTGTAGTAGAAGAGAGCTAAGAGCTACCAACACTTCCTCTTTCTGTGACATTTTTTCACATTTGACGTCCATTCTGTTTGGAGTGAGTAACTGACTTTTGAAAAACTGAATTGCAATGAAATTCCCATAAAAATTCATTGCTAGTTAGGATACTAGCCCAAGATATTGAGAAGAAATAAAATATATGCTTTTTGCATATATAAGCTTTTTGCCTTTTTTCATTCAGCAGAGAATGTTCTTTCCTAATCACTCCAAATCAGACAAAACAGTTTTGAAGGTCTTTCCCACCCAAAGCCTATACACAAGACCATCACCTTCAGAAGACTTCATATAAACCTTCGGAGAAAATGAATTTCACAGACATTATTTGAAATATTTCTCTTGTGTCCAATGCCAAGTTCTGAGGAAGGATAACTAGGTTGTTTGTGGGATATGGTGGAGTGGCTCTGCATCATGTAGCCCCCTTTCTCTCTCCTACCACTATCCAAATTCAAGAATGTCTCCTTTAACTGTTTGCACAACTATTCCTTCCAGCTTCTTCAACTTCTGTCTGTAATATTTTTTAAGAAGTTATTTACTTTGTCTGTCATGTAATCTAATCAATAGGAGCGCTGGTCTCTAAAAATACTTGCTACAAAATAGACTGATAATTTTTCAGAGACCCAATTCTCTTCATTATGCTCTATGTGACATTTTGAGAGTATATTTTGTTAGAGCCAGATTCGTAGATTTCGGGATAACATTTCTCACTTTGATATTGTTTCCTTTCTGTCACCATTTCAAACTATGAGCTACAGGTAAATTTGAAGAAACTTTTCTTCCCATCTTAAGAAGAAAATATATATATATATATATATATATATATCTGTGAAAAAGCATTTCTTTCAAGAAAGCATACTTTCTTCTCCTAAATATAGTTGTTTGGGATGACAGGAAAAGCTGTCAAAGCCCCTGATCATCTGGTGTTTGCATTCCTAGGACTGTCAGCATTATTCTGTTATCTTCTGGAACATCTGGGTAAAGCAGCTATCAGAAAGAAGGGTGGGAACTTGATTTGTGATTATTAGCACAAAAGAATGAAAATTAGCAGAAACTACCAAAGAAAAATGGAAACTCAAATTTCTGATAAAAGGTAATGCATATTTATTGAGAGGGATGGATCTTTATTGGATGATTTGCTTGCTATTGAAATGATGCAGAAAAGCTTTGAACACAAAACTACTGGCATTGTTTTGACTTGACATTTTACCTAGCAGCCCCTGTGGAATGTGACTCTGGAAAAATCAACAGAAGTTATTGTATTTTCTCCACGCAGCAGGTATGTTTACTAACAGGAATACTGTGGTACTGCGGCATTGTGTGTCATGTTGTTTGAGCACTTCTCAAGTAATGATGAATTTTGTTTTAAAGCATATTTCGGTCAGGAAAATATGGCTCTCTCCATTTAACAGATAGTAACTGAAGCAGAGAGAAAATCTGAAAGTTGCATTTTTCTCTATGCTGAACCATGAAAACATTCAGATGTGGAAGATGAATGATGTTTTCCGTTAGATTTAATAACATTTACCTCTCCCTTATGACCGTTTGCTAGAGGAAGAATTGGAAGATGAGCTTTTAAATGTAGTGAAAAAAGTCTGTAGTAAACAAAATGTAAAATGCTACTCCGATGTTTAAAGTCCATCTAAGCCTACTGTCCTTAACACATATACATCTATTGGCAACACCGAGTTTTCAGTAGATCCTACTCTTGCTCCTGGATTCCAGTAATGCAGAGAAATCCACTCATCATTATTGCTGGGGTCAATAGATTTAATAAGGAAATTATTCTCCATTTGAGTCCACAGAAGATCACATTTTTATTCTCAAATGCAGTGCAGGCTGTGCCAGTCGCTGGTCGGTGCTGTGATAGCCCGAGCCCTCCCACTGCAATCCTTCCTGAAAGCTAAACAATTGAGATGGAAAGTGTTTTGATAATGTTTGACTCATCAGTTTAAACGGCTTTTATTAAATATTTGTTCAGCTTCAATGCCTGCTGAACACTTGGGAAAGGAGCATCCTTGTTAAAATATCAGCACCATCACTTTCTAATTAGCGTGAGAAAGCGCCCCACAGCAGCTCCTGGCACACCGTCCTCACGTCCTCATCATCCTCTCCCTTCAGGGGGGATTTGTTGGCACCCACCGCAGCCTCCCGCCCTCCACACAGACCTTGGCTCAACCTGAACCACTTGACAGGGCAGCTCTTCTTGACTCCTGCAAGTTTTGGCAGAAGAAACAAGACAGTATGAAAAAAAATAGCAAAAGATGAGTTACAAAGAAAACACTGCTAAGATTTTCCAGGACCCAGCGTGCACCCCGCAAGGGGTTTGGCTTGCCTGTGCTCCAGTGAGCACTGGCACGGTGCAGCTGCATAGCCTTGGCGTGGGCTGCTGGGAGAAGAGCTGTGAAAACAGCCTTGTCCGGCCACCCCGGCACTGCTGGTGACTCTGACCACGGTCCCCAGAGCCCCAGCCCTTCCCACAGGGGTACTGCAGGGTCGAGCCCTGTGTCACCTCCAGCTCCTGCCTGGCCTCCCCTTACGGAGCATCCAGCTCCTGCTGCTTCTTGGAGTAGGTAATCCAGGCCTGGTACCCACATAGCCCCAGACAACTGGATGAAAAAAAAAAAAAAAAAAAAAAAAAAAAGAGAGAAGGCAGAAGCAAAGGATAAAAAGCCTTTGCAGGTCACCTTAGGCATTGCCTTTTGGCAGAAACCAACGTGAGTATTTATGGCTAAGTTAAAACCCATGAAAGCACAGGGCATAATGGAAACACTGACCCTTAACTACGGTGCTGCTAGTGAGTGCCACCCCACGGAAAGCACTTGTAAGCTGCTTGCAATAAAAAACCTCTTAGTTTCAGCCCTCCAAGTGTCAGTCCTCTGTACTGGTTAATATTATCAAGGGAATCCTTGCCTGACAGAATGTAATTTAGGATCCATTAAATATGATTACTTGGCCTTGAAAATGATGGATATTGAACAGAATTATAGGATCACTTTACAAAAGAAAGGTCTCTTTTACATCCTTTCTTGTGGGGCATTAAATAAAGCCTGAGAAAACTCCTAAGGGATTCCTGGCATTTATAGGTTACATTTATGAAAAGAGGTATTGATATTCATATTAAAAACTGTAAAAATTGTACAGGGTGATGTGGCAAGAACGTGGACAGCTGTGATGTGTCTAAAAAGTGAATGGCATGTTCACCAACTGTTTTCTTGCTTCAATTATATTAGAGATATGAAAAGTGCCTCTAATTTCAAACTAATCTTTCATGTTCTCTATTGGATTATTAACCCCGAGTGGTTTCCCTAAATTCCCTGCACTTTTCACTACAGCTACATGTGTAACTGAAGTACTCATGCCAGAGGTTTCCAAATTCTCAGGTCTCTCTTTTCATCATACTTTTTACTAACCATATGTTTAGAGTAAGTTGGGATTGAGATGTGATATGTTTAAGCTGTTTGAAACTAATTGAAATAATAATGAGAAAACTATAGTTTAGGTATGGGACAAGAGTTGACTTTTTCCTTGCTAAGGGATTGGTCCTAAAGTTCAAATGTACAATGAAAAATAGGTAGACAGTTTGATCTTCCCCACATTTATTGAAAGTTATGAACTGAAATCCACTAATATTCCTTTTCATTCACTTTTCCGTGGAGAAGATGTTTGCTAATTTATCCTATAGAAAAGACTGGGAATGTGGCCCCAATAATTGCAGAAATTAGTTTGTTTATGATTCCTATTGAAAATAAATCTTTATCTAGGATAGAGGGAGAATAAGGAAAAGCAAAGGGAATAAAGAAAAAAAAAAAAAAAGGCCTTCTGCTTAGATCACAGAGAATCACAGAATGGTTGAGGTTGGAAGGGACCTCTAGAGATCATCTAGACCATCCCCCCTGCTCCGGCAGGGACACCTACAGCACATGGCACAGGGTGGCATCCAAGCGGGTTTTGAAGATCTCCAGAGAAGGAGACTCCACAACCTCTCTGGGCAGCCTGTTCCAGGGCTCTGTCACCCTCACAGCAAAGAAGTTCTTCCTCACATGGGGATGGAATTTCCTGTGTTTCAACTTACATCCATTACCCCTTGTCCTGTTGCCGGCCACCACCAAGAAGAGTTTGACCCCATTCTCCCTACATTCTCCCCTCGGATACTTGTACATGTTGATCAAGTCTCCTACCAGTCTTCTCTTATCTAGGATAAATAGGCCCAGCTCGCTTAATATTTCCTCATATGATAGTTGCTGCAGTCCCTTAATCATCTTTGTGGCTCTTTGCTGGACCCTCTCCAGAAGCTCCACATCCCTCCTGTACTGGGGAGCCCAGAACTGCACCCAATACTTCAGGTGCAGCCTCACCAGAGCTGGGTAGAGGGACAGGATCCCTTCCCTTGACCTGCTGGCAACGCTCCTCTTGATGCAGGCCAGGATCCCATTGGCCTTCTTGGCCATGAGGGCACATTGCTGGCTCATGGTTAACCTGTTGTCAACCAGGACTCCCAAATTCCTCTCCGTGGAGCTGCTTTCCAGCAGGTCAACCCCTAATCTGTCCTGGTGCCTGGGGTTATTCCTCCCCAGGTGCAGGACCCTGCACTTGTCCTTGTTGAACCTCATGAGGTTCGTCTCTGTCCATCTCTCCAACCTGTCCAGGTCCCTCTGAATGGCAGCACAGCTCTCTGGAGCGTCAGCTACTCTGCACAGTTTTGTGGAGATCTGTGATATCTGCCTTGTCTCACTCTTTCCACATAACAGCCCCCCGGGAAGGCTGTTTTGACTCCCATCAGACCCTCTCTACAGGCAGAGGCTCACCTCACCTCTTCCACCTGAATTTTCCTCATTATGCTTTTCAGGGAACAGATTCATCACTGAAGCTAAAAGCACATAATCTACTTCCTAGACATAAACAAAATCACAGTATGTCTGGGAACAGCACAAGACATATGGCCCACTGGCAAATCTTGGCTTACATTCTTTCTATTTTGAGACGAGGAAGGGAGTTGTTATATTTTAGATACAGAATTTACAAGCCAGTATTGTCAGTAGATTCCCTTGCTCCTGGTGTGTATGGTAAGCACACGCTCAGATCGTACCGGAAGTGTAAACTGAAGCATCAGCATGCACTGGCAAATGATAATAAATTTTGGTTACTTTTAAAAATGTTACTATCTTAGCTTAATGGCATTAAATCCCTTCACAGGTCCTGTAGATCTGTTGCTATTGAGGGCACATCTGAAGCACATTTGGCCACACCATGAGGCAACCTTGCTACTACTTCACATTCCGTGTGATCATTTGCACCTCTGCGCAGGTACCCGTGTGCTATTTTATGGGACTGGGACGATTTAATGATTTATGCTGTCGACAGCTGCTACAGCTAGCGCTGGGCATATTTCAGAAGATCTCTGGTTCTGCGGTAAAGTAGGTTAACGCAGAGGAGTTTTTTAACCCATGAATGAGTGGCCCTGTGCAGCCTCCTGCCTCCACACACATCCAGCAGACATGGATTTTAATTTGGCCTTTAATTCCTCATTTGCCAAATCTCGAGCGGAAACTAGGAGGAGGGTTTTCCGCGCCGCCAGCTAAAGCCTTGGCTGTTTGTATGTCACCATCTGGTTTCCCCAACGGGAAAACAGGCCGGGCAGGATACACCTTCATGGAAGAAGTTATGTTAAAACTGATCCAAACCTCCCAGGCTTCCCGTGTCCATGAGTCACCATCTGCTGACAGAAAATGATTTTGTGAAGCAGTTCTTGACCCATTCCACGGATGTGAGCTTTGCATTAATTTTGGTGACTTCATGATGTGTAAGACAGTGAGGAAGTAAGGCTCTGGATTACTCATTAAAAATTAAAAAAAAATCCCTTTAGAAATGCTATTATACAAAAAGGTTTCCTGATAGGTGTCATTATAATTTCATACTCCTTAGCATGCAGGCTAATGCAGTATGTATTATCTAACCTGTCCCTATTTTTAAAAGGAACTTTGAGTCCATATCTGGGAATATTTAGGAACATATGAAGTTCCTTTTGGTCTACTTTTTACTTTGAGGAAGTAACTGGAAATCTTCTTGGAAGGGGAGATAGAAGAAAAGAAGAAAGATAGTGGGTTATAAGAAAATGAAGGCTATGATCTATGTACTAAACATCTTTATTAACTATTTTCCAGTGTATGGAAATGAACATAAAACTGTATTTTTTAAATTATGCATAATTTAATTATTCCTTAGACGGCAATCTTATGTATCAAGACTAGGTGAGAAGTACATTTTTATGGTTATAACATAAACCCTGGCAAATAGGGGCTTATAATGGAAATGCTGGCACAACCTTAACCCGTCAAGTGCAAAGGGTATAAATGAATTTAAGAACAATTGTATCTCATCCACTAAGTCATTAAGTACACTGCAACAAGCTGATCATACTACATGAAGGTGGTTAATGATGACATGCAAATAAAACAAACCAGGCTTAAATGATGTCAGTTGTCCTATGTATTTGGCCAGATTTAAGAATAAAAACTTTCAGCGTGGCATATTTTTGCAAATGCTGCTGACTGTGATGCCGGAGTGGTCAAGCAAGTTACGGGCTTGCGATGGCCTTTTTCTTTACACATCTCCCTCCTCTCCCTGTCGTGGAAGTGAACCTAGATGGAAGCTGAATATTCAAAATGAGCAGAACAACAGGAAATGTTTTACAAACGCTGTGCCTGCCGGCTTGCATGTGTGCACTTGCATGCATTAAGACTGCAAGCCTACGGTTTTGGTTTCATACAGTTGTAGGGCTATAAGCACATTTTATTTTATGTTTTTTTTTTTTTTTCCTCGGGGCCAGGTCTCTGTAAGAGCAGCCCTTATCTCGGCGTCAGAGTGCAGCCATCAGGACTGTTATCGCTGGTTATTGTCCCAGTGGAGGACAGGGAGGCAACCACCAGCATCAGATAACCAGGATCACGGGTGGTTAACACCTGAACAGGGCTGTGTGTGAGAAGGGAGGCTGGCCCGGGGAAGGAGCCCACCCACCACACAGAATGACACCGTGCTTTTAACAGACCAAAAACTGGCCTGTCGGAGTGAAGTACCTGCAGCTTTTGAATTACTAAAACCTGGATTAGAATGGAAACCTACCAAACTTAGACTACCTCTTCCAAGAAGATGTTCATAATAAACAATATTTTTATTATTATTGATAGATAAAGCAGAGGAATCATAAATTAAGGAGAGCATCAGAGTTTTCAGAATTTCTGTGTAAAACCAGCTGCACTGCTGGGCAGAAGCGGCCTCGGTGCCAGATTTGAAGCCAGATACGTTGCTTATCCATACTGTTGCCTGCTGGAAACCTTTCAGGATTACCTCTGGACAGTCCACTCAGTACTCCCAGGAAGAAATCCTCTTTTCATAGCTCGCTCAAGGATGTTTACGTGCAAAGAGGCCCTGGGAGTTTGTGCATGCAGATAGGCAGCTTTCCTCATGCTGTTGGGTCCGGTTTTCAAATCGACAGAGGCAAACACCGTCGATATTTTGTGCCTTTTAATTATAGGAGAAAGATAATAAGTATTACCAGCTAGCTGGGGTCCGGGCTTTCCCACGCAGGGGTCACACCACGGACCCCGACCACTTTGGGCGTCCCTCTTTTATACTGTTCTTACCCAAGAGTGTTCCCCCCTCCCGTTTTCCTGTTTTGCATTCTTGTTAATGTTATCTATTTTGCTGAATTAAAACATCTGGATAAGCAGCCCTTCTATCATCCTGATTGAGGGCAGGGCACCCTAACCCCGCCACCTATTAAGGGTCCAGACCTTGCCATGAGCAGGGCATCCGGACTCCACCAGTTATCATGGGTCCTTGTGCTCTAAGACTCAGCTTATTCTACATTAGCTATTTAACCCCTACAGTGCCCTCAGTTGGCGTGGTGAAGTCAGAGGGCTCATGTCAAGCAGGGAAGGTGGTTTGGACTTTGTCCTAGAGAAGTGTCCCTACTTGGGCAAGGACAGGCAGGGTTTGTGAACAGAGTAAAAAAAAAAAAAAAAAAAAAAAGGAAATATGAAGGAATGCTTCCAGCTCTTAGGAAGACCTGGATCGCAAGGAGCTCTTTGGATTAACCAGACGTTCAAGCTATAGTCCATACATTGTAAATTACGAGATCAATTCTACTAATGCACTGATGGACAAGAATTTTTGTGCAAGTCAATATAGACGCACAGGAGTTTAAGATTAGCAGGATTTCTTGGCTCATCAAATCCAATTTCATGCTATCGCAAGCAGCCATGTGTTTTATATACCTTCAGCCTTCCTTCATATTCCTTCAGACTTCTGAGGCAGTAAACATACAGCCTGCCGAGCTGAACCACATCAAGCTCTACAAGTTTGCTGCTACTTCAGGTTTTCAATTCCCCTTTCTTTTCACCTCTCCAGTGATGAACATCAACGATATTGAGAACCAAGGCAAAATATGCATTTACATTTTGAACCATATATTATTTATCTTCTGTTGCTCCTTCATCTTTACAACACCGGGTTCTCACTTCTTCTCTTCTAAATTTATGTGGCTAAAAAACCTTTTGCTATGTATATATATTTATATTTATGACTAATGAGTCTCTTATTTCACCACTACACTTCCTAACCACTAAGGCTTACTTTCCTTGTTGATCATTCTTTGATTTCATTCATTTTCTACTTTCTCCAAATCCATCTGTCCCCTTTTAAATCAAGAAATGTCAAAAACAACTTCTATTTACCTCCAGTTAATCTAAATGCACTCTAGGTGTGATCTCTTGAAAGAAAGTTATGATCAGCTATTCTCCAATGGCCTTAGTGCTTGCCAAAACCAAATGTAAATCTGTATTAAAACTGATTCAGTGATCATTCAGTATTGCCTGCCACATCCAGGGATAACTGATTCTAAATATTATTGACATTTCTTCCCTAACGAGTGGCATGGAAACTGGGCTGTCCATCTGTATTTTTGACTGTTCTGTTCCTAGCTCATTTGTTTCTCTTTAACTCAAGCTGTGGTCTCGCAGCACCACCAGCCAGTTTAATTGCCATCTCCTTCGGTCTTGCAACCCTTCTTGAACCAAACTGTGGATTTTCTTATCCTTTATACGAGTTCCAGGGCTCTTCAAATCCTGATCCAAATCATTCTGGAAAACTAAATGACAAAGAAAATGCTCTGACCTGAAAAATAAAAATAAATTGTTCTCAATACTGGAACATTCAAATTCTCTGCAGACCTAGGTCAAAATTCATAGTAAAAACTTAGGCATAAGAAGGCACAATATGATGTTAGCGCCTAATTCAAAAACTGCAAAATTAGCTGGTAGGTTGCTAGATGCCTCTCCTAGCTTGAGGGCAGAGATCTCAGAAATCAAATACCTCTGAAGATAAGAACTTAGGTGTTTCACGACCAGAAAACAACAAGCTCCTTACATATACCCTGGACGTGTTAACAATCTCCTAACGCGTACCTCAAACATGATAACAACACTGAGAGCATTACTGAACGGGTGAGGCTGGAAGGCACCGGCCCTGCTCCCTGCTCACAACGGGGGCAATAGAGCAGGTTGTTTCTGCCCTCCCAAGCTTCCTCTTCCTCAAGCCAAGCACTCCAGCTCACTCAACCTCTTCTTGGGTGCTCCAATCCCTTGATCATCCTTTTGGGCCTTCACTGCTCTATAATATGACCATGTCTTTCTTGCACTGGGAAGCTCAGAACTGGACACAGTACTGATGAAAAACCTTGTTTTTCTCCAGTTCTGTTTTGGTTCATATTCAGTTTGTTTAGTTCAGTGAAAGCAATTCATTTCCGCGTTACCTACAGCCGCCTTCGCCTCCACTCACATAGGCCTTGGCGCCGCGTTGCGCAGCTCAGCGTTCTGGTGAGGTAAGGAGTGCTTTGTCATTCATCATCTCGGGCTAGCAGATGGCACAGAATGTGTAAAGTCAGAAAAAGAGTGTACGTATTACACACAGGATGTGAGACTTAATATTGCATTTGAATTTTTCACTTCTAGGTCACCAAAGATTCCTTCTAAAATGAAACTAATGAATCTACAGGAAGGAGGTAAAAAGAAGGGGAAATTTCTATGGAGTACATCAATCTGTAGATTAATTAATACATTGATTACATTTGAGAGCCTGCATGTACCTGTCTTCCCACTGAGATACCCACTGTGCAATCAGTGGTAATTTAAAAATCAATTGCTCTTCTGTAGTAATTAAATTTGTCCATTTAAACAGATATAATTGATAGAGCTTGCAACTAATTTCAAAGCAGGAACTCTTAAGGGATTCTAGAGATTAAGGGCTGTGAGCCAGGAATTTGTGGGGATTTTACCCAAGAAATGAACATCCAAAGCAAATACATTTTGTGTATTGGTTTTAAATAAAATATAGCAGATATGAAGTTTATCTTGAAACATTCTGCTAGACAAAAGCAAATATACTGCTAGGCAAAGCCAGAAAGCTAATAGAAGTGATTGCAGGAAGCTGCAACTATATTTTAGAGGTATTGAAATATAATTATGTTTACATTTCACAGAAGCAAATGTGTTGCTTATAAAATTTCATCATTTTACAGTCTCACTGTTTTGATATAATACTCTAGCTGTTTACAAGTCTGGTTGAGTAAAGTTTACTTTTCTTGAAAATGTCATTAAAAGTTGCTTTTTGCTTTGAGCGTATGAAGAGGGTTTATGGAGCTTTTGCCACATATAGTGCTTAATCCAATAAAATAGGATGCTTGCACATGTAGAACACATATTTCTGAGATTCATTAAACAACTATTTCCCCCCAAGGCAATTCATTGTTATGCACCAGAAGGCTCTAAGACAGACTATTTAGGGAAAAAAAAGAAAAAAAAAAGAAAAAAAAAAAAGAAAGTAGGACGAGAGAGAAAGGGAGAATGTTAGTACTAGCATGAAATGCACATTCACAGTTTTAAAAGTGTGTGCAATTTACTCCAGCCCTGAGGTGGCATTAATTGACACATTAGCAAGTTATATACTGTGTTATGTCCCTATTTAGTCTAACATTCAATAAAAATAACACCAGGGAAATCATTGTAACACGTTGCACTCACAGTACATGTGTTTCAAAGTATGGAACACCTTACAAAGGCAGACACAACATTAATGATAATGTGTTCCAGTTAACTCACGGGCTGCCTCTGCAATTCGTATAACAGAACCGCCAACTGCCACTTTACAGAGACTTCTTTCCAGTATCTTGGGGCAAAATCTTGTAATTTCTAAAAATTAAAGAGAATCGAAGATTATTTTAACAGAGCCTGGTTTTGCATACAAATAACCTACACTGGACACACACAAAAAGAGCATTCATTTTTTATTGAGATTAAATCAGAAATGCTGCACCCAGGCAAGGATGCAAAGGACAATAAATGAATCCCAATGACCTGCTAAAGCGGGACAGGATGGTGAGAATAACCACGGTCAGTATACGAAAAGGCATATCCAAAACCAGTGCGTGGGTATGAGGGCATCGGTGTGAATCCCTATGGGGTCTCACGTTGCTGCTACAACATTGCAACATTATCTCAAAAAAAAATGCATATTTTATTCTTTCATTCTTTAGCATTGTAAAAGGAAATAATTGGTTCTCCGTGTCTACAAAAAAAAAACATACTGAAGGAATTAATCTGTTTTGTAGTAAGTGGCCCAAAAGAGTGAACATGGTATCTCTGGGTTACACTACACCCTAACTCCCAGAACTATATGAAATAGATCCTCAGCTGGTATAAATTGTTACAGCTTCATTAAAATCAAGAGAGCTACAACAATCTACACCAGCTGTGGATCTGCTACATTAATTTGTTATTGGGCACAGGCAGAACTCAGCTGCTTGCATTCTTGCTTCAGACCAGAGATTTATACCAAGAAGTATTTAGATCAGACTGTTAAGGCAGGATCCTGTGCTTCAGGATGAAAGAGGCAGTCTAAAAGGGAAAAGAAAATAGTATTCAGGTGATGTATAATTGACATTAAATGATTAATTAATTCTCTGAACGGTCTTATGAGGTGCATGTGACAAGTATTCTGCATGTTTTATAGGTGGGAAATTGTCATTCCTGAAGACTAAATGACTTGCCTGTGGCCATGTAGTGTTTTCAAGCTTTCCTAACAGACTTTTCTAGCTCCTCTTATTCCCCATTTTAATTGCCTTTAAAAATCATATTAAATGATTTTATGCTCATAGAGTAATGAACAACAATATTTAAGCTGTTGCATTGATTATTTAATTTTAACTGCAAATAAATTGTGTCCTGCAGTGCTGAAATTTGACCTATGTGCTACTAGCTAGGTCAGATATTATTTAGAATCACTTTCATGAAAGACTGAGATCTGTTTTTACTAACATTCTTAAATTAAGAAGCAGTGATTGCTGTATATCTGGTTGGTATTTTGGTTTTTAGCTATCAAAATACATGCTAAGAACAGTTCCACAGCTGGGGTAAGCAAAATTGTCTTACCCTTAGGCTTGTAAAAGCTGTGAAATTTTCTTTCATTGATGTATGCAGAAGCCATTAGTAAACAAAATAGTGGCTTTTTTATAACAATAGGATATCAATGGAGTATTTACTGACAATAATAGAGAAGTAAGGGGGTGATTGGGTAGATTTTCTATCAGAGAGAATTACTTTGTGATTATCAAGTTCCCCATTTTATATCAATTTCCCTGGTGTGTGTGTGTGTATATATATATATATATATATATTAACCACTGGCAACATACTGTAATAGTTTGTAATACGTAACTGCATGACAGTGAAAGACGACTAATTCCTGGATTAATTCACTCTTGGCCGACTGCTCGGTTCAACCCTCTTGCCATCTTTCCCGACAGGAGCCAGACCTCGGCCTCCCTCCTCCCAGACAGGGAACTGCCGAGAAAGGGGTGGCTGAGCGGGCACTCTGCTAGCAAGGAAATACTGCAACCGTACAAAGCTCGCAGGTTGTTATCCCACATCTGTGGGAAAGAAAGATGTGGAAAGCTCTCAGGAAAATGAATCTACACTAAGGAAACAAACCTGTGAAAGGGACTATTAACCAAAGTCTCATTTTTCTCTTCATCACTGCAAGTTCACTCAATAGGAGTCTAGTCTTTTTTGATTAAGGAAAGGGTTTTTCCCTGCTGAAAACCTAAGATACACCTTCTCTTGGCCTTCCATAATTTCTGAGCTAGGATATATTTGGCAGCAAAAAAAAAAAAAAAAAAAAAAAAAAGCTTATGTGAAAATGCTGCCAAAGAAAGCCGAGCATTACTAGCATATTATTGACATCATTGGCTATGACTCTGCAGTTATAATTTTTTTTTTTTCCTGTGGTGATGTGGTTTTGACGTGTGGAAATAATGCTGATCTAGGAGATTTGCCTATGAAGATATTTGTGGCATATGGCCATGCTGGGTCTCTCTGAGATGGCCAAGACACACGATGGAAGTCAGGTAATCCCACTGCACCCAGGGCGAGTGGAGGAGGCAGCCGGTTTCAGATAAGCGGGAATATAATAAAATGGTGCCGGGCGGTGTTACGGTCAGTAACGTAAGGAAGGCCTGGCCACCACCACGGCCAGGGGATGCGGTGACCAGGCTGTGGGCCTGGATAGCGACATAAGCGCCCTTTGGCTTTTGAATTCCCACTTTCTTAACCCATTTCCATGGCCAGAGAGAAGCAAAACTCCACCGCACTGCTGCTTCATTTATTTATGGGTGCCACAGGCCACAAGCCGGGAGAAGCCACCTCTCGCTCTTGACCCCGGGGACAAAGCCCGGCGCCGCAGGGGGCAGCGGGGCCCGGCGCAGCCCCGCGGCCGGAGGAAGGCTCCGGGCCCGGGCAGCGCCCCGGGGCTGGGCCGGGCCGGGCCCGCCCCGCCGGGGGCTGCGGCGGCAGCGGGCAGCGCGCGGGGGGAACGGAAAGTTCCGGGCCGCGTTTCCCTGCGTCCCGGCGTCCCGCTGCCATCCGGCGGGAAGCGCCCGGCAGCCGCCAGCTCGGCAGGGATGAGGAGGGCGGCGCGGCCGTAGCTGCGGCTCCAGGTTGTCCCCTGCTCCCGCTCCCCGCCGGGCCCTTCTCCCCCGCGGCCGCCCCGTCCCGGCGCGCAGAGCCCCCGGCCGCGGCCGGTCCGTTCCAGGCTGGCTGTGCCTGGACTGGTGCCGCTTCCGGCGCCTGGTCTGCGTGTTTTGAATCCCGCTTTTCCCTCTTCAAGGGCTTCCCAAGGTGCCTGGGCGCGCTGGCGCGGGGCTGCGCGGTGCGGGGAGGCCGCGGGCGGCGGCCAGGCCTCGGCGCGGCTCCCGCGCGCGTTCTCGCCTTGCTTTGCGCTTAGCGTCGCTTGCGTTTCCTCTCGTGTTTGTTGCTGTAACTAGTTTTCTTGTGTTTGTGTCTGGAAAGCCATAGGCCTTAGCTTGCTTCGAGGGTCTCGGGCTATACTGAAAACAGCTCGGGACAAATCCTTCCCTGGCAACCTTGGAACCACGCTGGATTTACGGTTCTTAAGTGATCTGTTTCAGCGCGTTAATGAATCACAGAGCCACAAGCAGGAGGGCTCATGGTGCGTTTCTGGCCGTGCATCCGCGCAGGGTGAACAGCACGAGTGGGAATGGGAGACGCGTGTCCGTGCAGGCCGTCTGCGCAGCCTCCAGCCCCGGACAGCCCTGGGTGTGCTGCGCAGCTCGCGTGTGCGCTGCAAGGATAAACGGCACCGCAATCCTGTGTGCAATGAGTGCAGCCCGATTCTTGTCACAGCTCCAACTGATGCAGGGAACAACTTCCTCTTCTTTGGGAGCTGGCTTTTTTTTTTTTTTTTTTTTTTTTTTTTTTTTTAAAAAACTTTTTAAATATATATTCCAGGTCTCCTCTTTAGCTTAAACATTTCCAGCTACGTTAATCTTTTCCTGTACATTGTGTATTTAAGCTCAGATAATTCTTGATCCCCTTTTCTGGTCTCTTTCCAATTAGTTCACATGCTTGAGCCAAATTGAAGGGCAGCATTGCACCTGGATGGAGCACTGCAGCCGAGCCCTGGGTGGTACCGAGTGGCACGGGAGGTTTATGTGCTGCTCCAGGTGTATTTCTGCTCATGCATCCTGGTTTGCAGGCATTGTGAGAAGTGACAAACACTGCTGGCATATTCAGCTTCTGTTCCACGTAGTCGCAGGTCTTTTCTTGTACAACTAATACCTGGCAAGTTTTTCTGCATGACCTTGCAGCCAAGATGAAAGTAGTTTCAATTTAATATTAAATAGGACCCAGTTCACAAGCCAAATCTTTATCACATAAGAAAGTACATTTTTTCTGACTCTAATGAGGACCAGCCTGTGTAGTTCTAGGATTGGTAGCAGAAGATATTCCTGGCTTGTCTTTTCCTTTTTGATCTTTAACAGTAGTGTGTTTATTCCATAGGGATGCAGGGCACAGATCACCCTGAAATAGATGTGGAGAGGTCTGGCCTTAGTAAATAGGATTTGAAAATATATTTGGGCCACACAGTAACATCCATCTTAGCTGTGTTGTCCCTCTGCGTCCCAGGGTTTAGTTCACCCCACCCTTCAGTCTTTCACAGGCCGTAGCAAAAAGTAGGACTCTGTGTGGGACACTTTGTGCCACCGAGCATTTTTCTCATTCAGCGGATAGAATCTTTAATAAATTCATAAGCTAAATGTCGCATCCCTTTTATAAATGTCACAGCTGTCTCTCACTTAGGGCTTTTTTCTTCGTGCGTCACTGCGATGTTTGAGCACTTTTCTGATGTATAAATTACAACTGTATGACAGTACATGCGCTGGAGTTCTTAAAATTTTACAGCACTACTTTCTCAGGTTTTCAATCCTTCACCTTCCTCGTGAAGAGTGCCTTGAACCAGAGCTTTGAAAGAAGTTCCAGCATCAGTTTACTCTTTCCGTGGAGCTTAAGAAGCTCGATTCACCTGATGTCCTCAGTCTTGTGTGTTGTGTCCGTGTTATGCTGTTGAATTTCAACATAATTTGCATTAAAGTGTAGTAGCCTTTTAGTCTTTGAAATGACTTAGAGTGGGCTTTTCCTTTTCAGATGTTTCTCCCTAAATTTTTATTAATGAGGGATGTTAACCCTCTGGCAGAGCTTTCAGAGACACTTTTTTTTTCTTTTTTTAATTATTGTTATGCCAGTAGCTAGAACGAATCCATGACTTGTGGTATCAAATCATAATTAATAAATTATAGTTAGAAATAATCTATTGTGTATCTCAAAGTTATTACAAGTCCCGATTATTAACTCATTTTAAAATTTGCTTCCCTATCCACCTTTATTAAAAAGGGGAAATACTGTAGAGGTATTTTTGTTCTTATTATTCTTGGAATACTTGATTTGTTTTAGGTGCTGCAATTCAATGTGACCAATTGAAAGTATTCCAGAGAAGATGAAAAAGAGCTTTATTATTTTTTTCCCCCAGAAAAGAAGACTTAAAAGCAAAAGTTAGAAAATCAGAATTACATTGCTTTAAAAAATAAGGGTGGAAGAAAGAAAGGAGACTTTGAATTCGTATGGCTGTTACAGAGAACATCCTTCAGTGATTTCCCATGTGCACAGGGTATAAAGGACAGAAAAAGCAGCTTTCTATCCAAGTTTCAGGCGAGTACAAGGAAAAGCTTCAAAGCCTTGGACCAGGAAGCCTAGTGATGTTGAAAAATAAAAAGAAATTGCTCCTCAGCAACATTTTAGAATTTGTCTACATCTGAGTTGGCCTCGCAGTGGAAAGCTTGGACTAAATGGTTGCTGGAGGTCCTTGTTTTGCTGTTCCGGTGGGTACTTAAATAACGTTGGGAGTAATTGAGAGCATGGAGAAGTCTTTTCTGTTGTTTGCAAACTCGCCTGCCTAAGCGTGCTCTGACTTGAAAATTCCTGGAAACATAAACCCAACTGTTTCATGATCTTGCGGTATTGATATTGCATTCATTATGGTGATTCAAAATACCACCGTTACTCTATATCATTTCATTTGCGCTGGCTGAAGAGCGTCCGCGTCGGCGGGGGGCACGGTGCAGAAGGCCCCGCTCAGCTGTGCTCAGTGAACACACCAGGCGCTCCCTCCTTACCGGTGGTACCGTCTTCATTCTGGTGATGGCTCGTGGCTACTGTCTCTTGCTCTGACTGGTTCTGGCATTTGCCATTTTGAGATAAAGGCAAAAATAATTATGTTATTGTTTCTTCGGTATATGGTTGAAAGAAAGATATGGAAATGTGAATTGTAATTCTTAGTAGTTAGTTTCTGTCTAAAGTTAGTTTTCACTTCTCACAAACACAGTTATTTCTGACGTCCAAGAATCGCTTTCTCTCATCTTCATAAATATTTTATATGGAAATTAAAATTACTGTGGTGGGGAGAAGAATGTTACAATAAGTATGTTTTTAAAGAGCGTGCTTTACTTGTAAATAAAATATTAGAATGTTCCTGTGGTTTGTATGATTTGGAGGTGACATGCAGGATTAAAAAAATCTGCATTGTAGACATCCCTTCAGGAAAATGTGCATGGTATGTTTCCATCTCATGTAACATAATAAGTGATTATGTTCTTAGTAAGAAGTATTTTAAGCTAAGTTAAATTAAACATATTCTAAATCAGATGTGTTTGGTCTCTTAGATAGAAAGCAAGATAAACTTGGGCAATTACGTATTAATGTAGGCTAAAATATTTTCTTTCCTGTTCTAGGGAGCTGTGGGATTTAAGAGCTTTTCTTCTAAGAAAGTCTGCTGCTTCTACAGCCTTCCATCGTAGCGTGGAATTGATGATTTCCCTTGAAATACTTACCTGAAGATACTGACCACAGGAAAGGTGTAATTGTTCATAAAAAATGTTAAAAGTTCAGCAGCGCGTGACAGCAAAGAGGATGCCCAGGAAAAGACCGTACATTTGTGACACCTGCTATAAACAGTTTGAAACTCCATCAAAATTAGCTAGGCATTATCTGATACATACTGGTCAGAAGCCATTTGAATGTCACGTATGCCATAAAACTTTCAGACAGCTAGTCCATCTGGACAGGCACCAGTTAACCCACAAGCTGCCTTTTAAGTGCATTGTTTGTCATAGAAACTTCAAAAACTTAATCACATTTTTTAAACATCAGCAGCTTCATAATGAAAATTACCAGAACGATATCAAGCAAGCAGAAGAATCTGTGGATTCAAAGCAAGGTAAGGGCTTTTGTGGCGTATTTCAATGTTCCGTGTGCTGGAATTCTTTTACGACTGAGGAGAGGTGGATGCTCCATCAGTGCCCAAAGGCAGATCATCTACGTAGCACCAGAAGGAGAAAGAAAACTCACCCTTGTGAGTCATGTAACAAGACATTTCCATCAAGATCTAAGCTACAAAGACACTTTCTTATTCACACTGGCCAGAAACCGTTTAAATGTTCTTCGTGTGGTAAATCTTTCAGACAGTCAACACACTTAAAAATCCATCAGCTCACGCACACGAAAGAAAGGCCTTTTCGGTGTTGTTTTTGTCAGAAGGGGTTTAAAATACAGAGCGAACTCATCAAGCACAAACAGCTCCATGCCAGAAATAAGACTTTCCCCAATATTACATACAAAGCAAAGAATCCTAGTCATTCCAGACCCCAGGTCTCACTGGAAGGAGAGAGGCGTAGTTTGGAGGATGCTGCGTCCCGAGAGAATGACCCGCGTTACGCTCACTCTATTTATGTTGTGCCCTACCAGTGCTCCACGTGTGAGCAGTGCTTTGAAACAGAACGGGTTCTAAATTTGCACAAATGTTTTTGTCTGAGTAATGACAAAAGTTCAAGTAAGGGTCCAGCAGCTTGCAGCCGCAAGGTCAGCATAAAAAATAAAATTATGGTGAAGCTGAAGTGTGCGGGAGAAAGGACATCAAATTCCTCTCTGCCTGACAGAAAAAGAATTAGACCGAGTCATTTGAAAAGTCGTGACTTGATTGCAGCGAGAGATCAGTGTTCTGATCAGAATGCTTCCACTAAACCTTTCAAGGATTGCCACAGTAAGCTTGCCATGCACAAGGTGCTTAGCAGCAAGAGAAGAAGAGCGGTCCCTTTGTCGTCACCTTGGCAAGAGGCCCTGCACCCTCCCGAGTTAGGGAGCAATGCTGAAGGCCGGCGTGTGGGGGAAGGAATGTTCAACATGGATGATTCAGTGCGTAAGGAAGGTGACAATTTTTATGGTTCATCACATGATGGTTTCTTTGATAATCCAGAAATACTTCACTATGCTTTTTCAACTCCTACTAAAAATATACGTAAGAGACACAAAGTGTGCAAATGTGACAGATGTGAAAAAATCTTCCCTTCTTCATCCAAACTTCAAAGGCATTATCTTACACACACGGGACAGAAGCCCTTTGGCTGTAATGTTTGTGGGAAGACGTTTAGACAGTCAGCTCACTTAAAGCGACATCAGCTCACCCATACTGAAAAGAGACTCCGTAAAAGCCCCGTTTTCCAGGTGAGATGTGAAAATCTGAACAAACTTTTCAATCATCAGGGAAATCATGTTGAGTTTAAGTCTCCTCAGCCTGTGAGTTTTTCTCAGAGACCTTCACAGGTGTCTGGCTTCCAGGATTTCGAGCTGGCTCAGTCAAAACAAGGAGCTGAAATCAAAGTTGAAACGGAGCGTGGGGACTTTGTTCTTGATAGCAGCAGTGGAAACACGCAGCCCTGTTTGCGCAGCAAATCGCTGGAAGCAAAGCAAAGCTACTACACTTGTTGTTATGATTTTCCCGAAAGTACAGAAAAAAGTAAAGTTATGAAGAAGTTATATTATTGCAGTCTTTGTTCTAAAGCTTTTAAATCACCTTCTAAGCTTGAAAGACATTATCTAATGCATGCTGGACAAAAGCCATTTGAATGTTCAGTTTGTGGTAAAAATTTTAGACAGGGCTCACATTTGAAAAGGCATCATCTTACTCACTTCAAAAAGAGCTAAAAAATCAGCTGAGTAGGATAGCAACCAACAGAGACTGTTTTTTTTTTATCAAAAATGGATAGAGTTTCATTAAGTTACATATGTAAAACTTTGGTTACATAATTACTAGAAGGCTTCTATTGACTGAAATGCATTCTCTCGTATGGTACAGATGACCTGATGAAAAGTTCTTTTACAGTCTTTAGAACTGTCCACTTGATGTAATTTGTGATGCACCTGAGAATAGCAAGGTAACAAAAGAGCATTTTGCGTTTCTTTCCTTCACGGTGAGTTTATAAATGCATGTTGTTCCTGCATTATTAGTGTTGCAGCAACTGGCGGCGCCCCCCAAGGCAGGTATTTAAAACGTGATCCCTCTTCCTGTCTAGTATTTTATGGCGGTACACTGTCCAATGACACTTATCAGAAAGTGAAGATAAAAAGGTAATTCCCAGCTTCCAGAAAAATGATCCTTTCACTTTCTTCCGCCTTCCTATGTGTTGCAGACAAAAGCACTTGCTTTGTTTAGCTCATGCTTATGATAGAGTACACTAGTACAGAATTACTAAAGTTTATGATCAATTCATTCTTTCACCACTTTGCTATTTCTGCTTCTTAATATAATTGCTGCCTTTTGTGGATTTTTGGACAGGTCACAAAATACTGAAGAGTATTTTTCTGCAAGAGGATAAGAAATTAACATTAGTATTATTGCACACACTCACTGTCCGTTTATGGAGCACTGGTCTGCTTTCCTTCTAGTGTACATTTTGCATCAGTTACTGAAACATTCTCTAAGATGGGATAACTCTGACACACAGTTTTACCAGGAAGTCTTATTCGCATTACACTAAATATAAGAAACTGAAAATGGCATTTAGGTCATATTAGTTTGTATTAAGAAAAACTGTAGGTATGTTTACTTTCTGGTAAGAAGGGAGCTTTTCCTATTGTGCCCCTGGGGGTGGCAAAAGCAATAAATTCAGTGGAACTTTGTTCATTTTGAGTAAGAAATTTTTCTTTTCCTGTGAGAAGAAAAAAAAAAACTTTTAGTATGTTCTCTACTGTTGGCAACTTTTGAGTTGTTTTTAATTCTGTCTAAATTAACATAGCTGTGAGAAACATGGCATTATTTTCACTATTTAAATAGATCCCTATTTATTTAAGTAAACCGTTTTTGACATTTTAACTTTTTGAACTGATTTATCTAGGTTTTGTTGTGGCATAAACTCTGTAGTATTTGGTATAAATGAAGTGACAGTTGAAGGGATTTCTTGAATTTTATTTTCATACATGTGATTCTTTCCCATCTTCAGAGAGATTAAAAACAGGCAAGATACTTGGAAACAGTCTGTAGTTACTGTGATCTTTGTACGATAGGCTAATTGAGTATCTTTAAGATTGACTGTAGCTCATACACTGAGATTTTTTTCTCCCTATGTGAATTGTTTCATATTGAAAGACAGAACAATGTATAAAATGTTTTGAAGGTGTACTGTAGAGCTCTTTTAACATACTTGTAATAAACTATTTATATTGTACTTTTATTGTACACTTAATGTGCAAAGTAGTTTTGAAACTACATTCAATGTGCAGAAGAGTTGAAGACTAGCTCTCAAAATAACTAACACTTTGCATGGTAGAAGAAATAGAATTTTTTTTTCCATTTTTTTGCTATAAAAATAAAATATGTTTAAAGAGAATAAGATCCTTTCTTTCTTAAGGGGTTGCTTCTGAGGGAGGAATGGACGTAAGTGGGAAGTATTGCTCTCTGATTTATCTGGAAAGAGCAGCTCCATGGGACTCCCTGGGATTTGAGAAGGGCAACAAGGGTAATTTTGTTTATCTGACACTGCTCCTGTACTGATGTTTCCTGGGGAATTTTAGTGTAAACCAGCTAAAAAAGGGTGAAGAGTGTTCTAAGGGCTAGGGGAAAAAAAAATAAGTTTCAAAACTTGTCTCTTGAAGTCACAGTAAAATTCTCCAAACACCTTTGAGAATTTGAGCTCAAGTGAATTTCCTGACATTAACAAGACTTAAATAACACTTGGTGTTGTTCTTTATTTGTAGCGTAAGAGTTGTGGATTTTTGAAGTGCAAGTTTTAACCTGGTTAGGTTTTGATGAGATGCATCTGAGAGGCATTATAAGGAAAACTGGAGTTTCCTTACCGAAGTGACTTTTATGTTACCATACACATTTTTTTTTCCAGGTTGAACATATGAATTGTATTTCTTTATGTAATGATTTCTTCATGTAATCATTAATTATGTCAAGCAGATTTTAAATAGCACTAGCTTCTGGGTTTTTCTTTCTTTTTTTTTTTTATTAAAAGTTTGCATCTTGAGAGTTCATGCAAGTGAAGGATTAATGAAAGTTGTAAGGGCAAGAAATCACACAGGAAGACTCAGCTATTTCCTTGTTTGGAAGTCTGCAGTTCCAGCATGACAGTATCATGGTGTCTTTCTGAGTTACCACAAAATTTTGAATGTGTTTAACTTACGTACTCAATTTCTTTCCTGTTTCCTGGGTCTGCTAATGTATGACATGATTCTGCCAAGCACCTGACTTCTAATCTGTATGTGCTCATTCTCATTTTTTTCCTATTCACTAGAATTTCCCTATTCCTTCTGTTGTACCTCATCCTAATTAGTATGGATCTGTGATGCCCGCACATGATTTATGGAGCGTCATGGAGCTGTTTTGCACATGTGCTGCCGTTGCAAAACCCCAAGCCAAAAACACCCCCTGTTTCTCTCCCTGATGCTGGGGAGTGTGAGGAGCGAAAGCTGTGGGGCTCTACATGAGAAGGGTGGATAATGAGGCAGAATAGCGTGTGGAGAACGTGAGTGGGGCTTCAAATAACATGAGGGGAATGTGCGTCTTTAAAGACGTGTACGTGAAAGAGGTCTGCGGCCCGTGTGTGGGCCTGAGGGAAAGCAGAACTGGAGGCCCCGTGCCTCAGTGAGAGCCACGAGGGCCAGTGCGTGAGGATGTGGGGAGCTGGCCGCACGTCAGCTGCGGCCTGTCCTTCACCGAACGTGTTTGGGTGTTTGGGGTAGTGAGAGCATCTGGAAAGCGGCCATCCAGCCTTGCCTCTGCCTGGTTCTCCGGATGTGGCACTGGAATGAGCCCTACTGACGTAGTGAGGGAGGGGGACGCAGGGAATCACGGTGCCACAAATCTATTCATAAGCTAAAAAAAGACAACCACGTTCAGGCGCTGTTTCTCATTTATATGGTTAATTGACTTGATTGAATTCCTACAGAAATCAAGGAATCATTCTAGTGTGCCAATCTGCATTACTTTATTGGTATCCATTTTAGTTCTTAGTAAGTGTTTGGGAAACTAGCTAGCTGAGGTACAGAACCTCTGATGTTGTCCTCAATTTGTATTTTATTTTGATTTCAAGACAGGATCATGAAAATCCAGTCGAGCAGGGAGCTTACTACTTGTGACAGTACAGTCCTATTAAACTGAGCAGAAATCTGCTAGGCCAGCTCAGGTGTTTCAGTCAATCTGAAGTTATTTTTTAAACTTAAAACACATTATGATTTTTTTCATGACACTGAAAGCGACCCTGGATTAGTATCTTGGCAACCTAGTTTGCTGTAATCTATTTTATATTTTATCCTCTGTGTTTAATAATAGCAGCTATTAACACAGTGATCATAAAATCATAAGAATTCCCTCAGGCAACCCGTAACACATCAGATAGTGCAATTAGCACAAGAGAAATATTTATTTGCCAATGAGCTTAATTACTTAGTTTTTGTCACAGTAGTTCTTTTTTTTTTTTCCAATAAGAGAAACTGTTAAAAGCTAAGAAAAGTATTTTTCAGTATTGCCCTGGTATCAACTTTGCTGTTTTCAGGTGAAGGTACTGATAAATGCCATTTTGTTCTCCCTTAAAATCCTGCCATATTAATGGCACTGACTACCCAAAGCCTACAAAATGCAGGTGAAGGCAAAGATGAAAGCGGTAGGTGGGTATCTGCTCAGAAACCCTATGGATAGCCACAAGACAACTGGCAACAGCTCTCAGCATCTCAGAATTTTTATGCTGTAATTTATGCTGGTAAGTTTTATGCTGTGCACTAAACAAGCTTTCATCTCTCTCTGCAACCTGTATTTTTTTTTTCTACATTGTGAGAAAGATGTGCTCGAATATTTACTTTTCCAATGATTCTGCAAATAAACTCAACTTTTCCTAACACTTCTCGTGCTGGCACCAGCAGAAGGGAAATGCTGACTTGCCTCAGCATCTCATTTCAGCAATGAAGGCCTCATGTTCCTCCATAAAACAGAATTATCTCAAGAGACTTTTTTTTTTGGTGAGAGATTGATGCTGTTGATTTTGTAGTTTGCAGAGGACAATGCTGAACCCTTCACATCAAGTGGTATAATTTTATTCATATTTTGATTGTCTAAGGCACCTCAAAGTTCCTTCAACCAGGATGGTAGGAAAGTGCATCGGAATTGCTTACTGACTTCAGGTGCTCTTTAAGGTGTAAATCTTCCCTAAAAACAAAGGTCGACCCTCTGATGCCAGGACTATTTAAGAAAGATGGCCTTGCTTATCTTTTGATGCTGGATGTCATTCTGTCAGTGAAAAATATTATGGCTTACAATACAGAGTTTAGGATTCAGGAGAAAGCAAATGTTAAGGCAAAAAAAGATTAGCTGCTTGCTTGTTATTACAGACAGATGCTGAAGAAAATGTCATGGACACCTTTTAGCAAGAGCTGGGAGAAAAATATGGATGCTAGTTTAGAATTTCCTTCAGTTCACTATTCTAGTTCACTATTATACAATAAGTTATAAAGGGTAAATCTGTTAAGACTGAATGTTGTTCTAAAAACTAGACCCTCTCCTTAGTTTTGACGTAGTTCTTGCACAATGTTAAGCAAAATATATGATGAAGGCTTACTGCAGTTTGTTACTGTGTTTGTTCCTCTTCTTTGGGGTACCAGCTTAACACCTTTCCTGTGACTTGTAGTTGTACCATCTTCTTACAGCTTCAGCTCAATTCAGGGAATCCTACACTGGGATTTAGCATATACTGCAAAGCTCTGCATGTAAATTTAAGCAGCTATCATCCAGGTTTTTCCCCCACCATAAGCTCTTTCTCAGTCCTCTCCCAGTAAAATGGGGACAATACCACCATGCTACAGATTTTGTGAAAATGTTAATATTTGTATAGCATTCAGCTAATATAGCTAATATTTTCCTTGAGAAAAGATCAAAGGAAATCAGTAATTCAGAACAGCACTTGAATGGCATAAGATATATAGAGCTGCACACTTAACAAGGAGGAGCTCATTAACTGAAAACTCTCTGATGATGTCCTGTCATTTAGAGTAATATAATGCATATTCACAAATCAAAACAAATTGAAAATGCTCTGGAAACTTTTTGTGTTTGACGCTTCTTGAAGTGTGCATACTTTGCAACTATAATTGTTTTGAATGTAGTTTTATGTGAGTAATTATTCCACTAAAAGCTTAAATTTATGAGGTCTTATCTTTGGACATTTGAGCTTATGGGTAACCCGTTATATAAATAACTAAATCAAAGCCATATTATTTTGAAAGGTCAATATGAAATATTATTATAGCATTTTTTTGGTACTATGGCAACTGAACAGTTTTTTCTACTCACACACTGTGTAAAGACTTAACAGTTCTGCCAGGCTTACTGAGAGGGTTGTCTAGGATTTTCCTACCAGTAAGGAATTCCTGCTAGACGCAGTATTTCTGTTACCAATTCCTGATTTCTGTGACAGTTAAGAGTGGTACAAATAAATATTGAAAAAGAAAAGAAGGTATTTTTGAAAGGCAAAACACCACATGGTTTGAAGAGGTTATGCTGTGTTATGTATCTAGAAAGAAACTTCCCCATAGGAAATATATCACATAAATGGCTCCCAGAGGGTTTCCAGCGTGAATTTCTAGAGCACTTGGAACTGGCCACTGGTTTCTTAGGTTCTTGCCACTGGTTTGCTCCAGGTGACACGAATCTATCTAAAAACGTCTGGAGAGAATTAAAATAGCCCAAATACTGCTCTAACTTGGCCTGGTAGCCAAACGTGTCCCCAGCACCAGAAAGCTGAGGATGACATAAACGCTCCTATTTCCCTGTTTCCCTCATGGAGGCATTGCTTGCTATTCCGGGATACTAAAGCAGCTGGGTTGCTGAATTAGCCATATTCTTCTCTAGTCATGAGCTCAGAATTTCCATCGAAGTTACTGTAAGTTTTGCACAAAAATCAAGGGCAGTATATTGGCCAGAACGTGTGCTAAATAAATATTTATACACAAATCAGAATGCTACTGACGGCTTCTTTACACTTTAAAATTCTAAATATTTAAAGAAGCATCTGTTACTAAACTGAGGCATCGTTTCTGAAAGTACCCATATTTACTGAGTGGAAGTACACATATTTGAAAGTACACATATTTCCTGAGTGGGTACTCATATTTAATGAGATGAACACAAGTGACAAACTCTTGGGCCACAAGAATATACACAAGAGTAAAAGCAACATGATGTGGTTGAATTAAAACCACAATGAACAGACAGAACATTTCATTTGCATGAATATTAGCTACTACGAAAGATAAATCATAATCAAAGCAATAATAATAGTGGTTACCCTATTATTGTGTGTGCCTAAACTTTTAGAATGGTAGAAGTTTCGTATGACCTTTTGCGAGAAGCTTTCTTAATTTTATTTACCAGAAATCAGGTTCAATCAATGGATTTGATATATTATTTGAACAGGTAAGAGACAAGAGGTTCCTGCTCTTCTTTGAATAGTGTATGTATTATTCTGTTTCCAAGCCCTGCTTGCCACCATCTCTTTCCAAACTTTTCATATTAACTTTGCAATTAATACTTCAAAATTCTGCATATTTGTAGTCACTTTTCTAAAAGAAAAGCTGTGTGTTTATAAAGGCACACGATGAGACCATCCTCCTGATCTTTCTCATGTCTGGAGCTTTCCATTGCAGGGATCCTCAGAGGGTTACGTGCTTATTTGTAAATGTCAAGAAGCTAGAGATAAAACTTGATTTTACAGGACTGAAGTCTCCTGAGCCTTACGGTCTTGCTTCACAGAAAGGCCACTAAACATACGGCTTATGCCACTGAGGTGGGGATTCGCCTGCCCTACGCTGAGGTAGCCAGGTGTAGTTAGGCAATTCCCCCAAAGCTAAGCTTATGTGTTTAGTGTAACGTGATTGCATTAGACCAGAGAAAAAAGCTACTGTATCAGTGAGATGTACTGTAGATATCTCGAGCCTCATCCTAAGCAGCCCTATCAATGTACCCTGACCACCCGGATAACTCACTTGCTCTGGCTTGTCTTTTCCCGTTTTGCATCCAGACAAATCCACTGTCAGAGCAATGACAAATCTCTTTTGGAAAAATGGCTGTAGACATTCCCTTTGCCTCTGAGTTATGTATCACAAGGTCACAAGAAACACTAGGGGCGTTCAACATAAACAGAAAGGAGTAGCGACTGCAGTTGTAGGCTGTAGTGTTGCAGGCTGTGAAGGGAAGAGCCCATGCATCGCTGTACCTGGTCAAGAAATGAAGCACAGCAAAGCCTTGCAGGAGATGGGGCACTGGGTCTCTGCGCCTAGGTTGAACTTTCGCTGCCGGACCGGGAAAGACAGCCCCAGCAGGAGGGCACGGGGCAGGAACACGGCGCTGCTGGCGGGCGCTTCCCGGTGCCACCAAACGGCTCCGGCGGCCGGAGCGTCCGCGGCTACGGGAGCAGCCTGCGCCCGGCAAGGGGCTGGCAGCTTCCGAACCACAGCCGAGGCCGGGGGCCCTGCACGGCCTCTGCTGCCCGAGGCGCCCGCGCTCCGGGCAGTTTGCACAGCACCACCCCGGCACCACAGAGCACCGCAGAGCCCCGCAAAGGGCCGCTGCTCTGCCAGGGACCGCTGCAGCGCGCGGCACCGCGTGCCCCACGGCACAGCGCCTGCTCACGAGGAGGGCAGCCGCCTGTTGAATGGTGCTGGAGGGCCTCGGCCCCGCGAGGTAACACCCTGCGCCGCCAGCGAAGCGGTGGCGGCTGTCGCTGCTCGGGAACAAACCTGTCCCGCTGGAGCCGGGGTAGGTGCAACATGGCACCCACCTGGAATCGGCATCTGCCAGCGCGGGCTTCAGTTAGGAGGTCTAAGAAGCTGGAAGGGTTTAACACTCAGAGCATAAGTGCCTGGAGGATTTGTATGAAGGAAAAACAACAGAAAGGGAAACTTTTTGATATTAGAAATATATAGGTGCTGAATCTATTTTAAGTGGAGAAGCGTTCTAATTGGTAGGTAGGTATTACAGCGCCCAGAATAGGACCACCATGGGTTCTTACCCTAGAAATAATCCTCTTTAACTGGGTTAAGATCTCCAGTGAAAGCTAGTCAAGGCTGCCCCCTTGAGTATATTTTTGTGGAGAAGTTTCCAGGTAACAAAATTCCAAAGTCTTCAATCAGATGCCTCCCTGCTTGAAAATCCGCCTAGTATGTCTTAGAAATGGAGTGAAAACAGGCTGTAATTTAAAACTACTACAAAGTCTTTATAAATAGTGTAATAGGTGTATTTTTTCTGCTAAAAGTGAATTAAGAATATTTACCCCTCACAGAATGTACAAAATGCAAAACACTGCAAATTCAGAATGCTCTTGCCTTATGAGTTAATAATTAAATAATTTATACCATCAACATGTGACAAGTTAACACCATAGCCAAGATACAAGCTCACAAATTTCTGATTCATAGAAATTGTCACCAAATGACTGAATTAAGTTTTAAAGGATTAAACATCAGAATTAATCTGTAATTCATGTCTCAGTGAAGAACCTAAAATAATCCCAAATTTTAAAAAATAATATCAGAATGCTTTGTGGGTATATTTTTTGAGTACTCATTGTTAGAAATCGTCATTTCTGTAACTAAAAGTAGAATCTAAAATAATCTATAAGGAAGAAAGGATAGAACATGGAAACAACCTCTGCTGATTATCACCAGATATTTCCTGAGACACAGATATTGTATTCTGATAAATCCCATTGAGATAAATGTAAGAATGTGGCCAGCTTATGACCTTGGCTTTTACAGTTTTTTTGCTTGCTACAAGAACACAGAAGGGTAAGCATCCAAAACAGGATGCTTGCTTGCTAGTTAAGCAAGAAAGCAGCATTTAATATAAATTGACCAAGAATATATGCAGCCTGGAAATTAGAATAATAGTCTTGAAACTTGCATCTACTCAAACATGTGACTTTTTAAATAATATATATCTTCATGAATGAATTAACAGATTTTTGAAGAGAAAGAATATTTGATTTTCTTGACTTTGCATTAAGTAAGTCAACGAGTACAGAAAGCTGGGGAAGTTCAAAGGGGGCTTTGGGCAGGAGGAGTGCAGGGTTTCCTTTCCCCCCTTGACTACAAAGCACTCGAGGGTGGAGGGTGAGAGACCTGTCTCCGTGCTGGGCAAGCCGAGTGCAGTATTCAAGAGAAGAGCCTTAACGGGCAGTCGTGAACCCGGTGAGAGTGGCTGGTAAGGACAAAGGCACCACGTATGCATCAGTATGATGCATATGATCAGCATCAGTATGGCTGATCTCAGGACTCTTCTTCAAAAGTCTAGTTGCTCTTGATATTTGGAAGTGACACATCTTGCCAAAGTACTTTTGATATTCTTTTACATCCCTACATCATAGTACTTTATAACTAAACAGTAGCCCCTTAGAAACAACACTGTAATGCATTATTTGTAGGGAGGAGATCTTTATCACTTCATTTCAAATTGCTATCAAGGGATGTAATCATATTGCCTAACACTGGGCATCTACTTTAGCTTCCACTACCAGCAAGGGCTCCTGCAGGAGATGACTCAGAGCACTTCAGTGAGAACTGACTTGACTCCTGGAAGGGTCTGTGTCTCTACACTGGCTGTAGAGAAGTCTATGGCAACTAAGCTCCCCATTGGGACACACAGCGGCCAAAAGCTAGGTCAGTACGGACTCATCTCTGAGCTTTCACAGTTTTGATACTGCATGGAAATCTACAGTTTTTGAGGGATGTTTAACAGGACTGATGTCTACCATAAGCAGAGGTCAGCCATTGAGACAGCTGGAATGGTTTAAACTAGACTTGCAAAACTACCTGGGAATATTCAATGGCACAAGTCCAAAATCTGTTTGCCTGCCTACCTTTTGGTATGGCAATTTGGTATGGCAAACAGATCATCAGTAATCATCACATAATGTCTCCTAAATGTATCAAACAATGTCTTAAACACAAATTAAACGTAGAGCTCCCATCTGAAAGCCACTTCTAGAAGCTTTCCTATTTTCAGCCTGATGGTATGTAATTTTCAATCCTTTCTCCTTTTTTTTTTTCAGCACTGATTTGTTCCTTCTCTTCCTGAATACAAACTGTTACAATTCTCTTCCTGATACTACATGCAAACATGTAGTACATGGAAACAAGCAAACATGTTGATTTCTGAGATGATGTATAACTTGTCAGGCATAAGACAAGTTAATTTTGGTACCTTAGTAGATTGTCTACTAGGTCAATCTTGAAGTTGCAGCCTCTGGATGGATTACTTTAAATTGAAGTATTTAACTTTGGCTGATTTTCATCACAATTTAAATGTCATACAGAGTATGTTAGTTTAAGTGTATTTTAATTGTCTACATTTGCATATCTTTATTAATTATAGCTCTCTCTAAAAGCTTTAATTAATAGACAGGATAGTGCTCAATCTTTGTTATTACAGAAATTACTATCAGTAGCTCTTGAAACCCTTTAGATTTTTGTCTATTTCCATATAGCAAACATATTTTCTGGATCTTGCAAAGCAAAGGAATGGAGCAGGTGTATTTATTTGAATGCGGCCATCGTCTGATCCTATTCAAGATACTGTCACTACTTTTTCCATTCCCACTGTACATTCTAATTCAGCTTCAAAAAGAATATTTAGTTTAACCTCTTCTTGAAGAAATGAAATGGAGTTCACCTTGATAGCAAAACAAAGGAGGTCATATTCAAACAGACTGCAGTGATATCTGCCTGCAAGTTTGAAGGGCCCAAGTGGCAGGTCCTGGGTAATGAGCACAGAAACAAAGCACTGTAGCTTCTCTAGGGATTAGGTTAATTTCCTCCTTAATTAATCTGTTTACTAAATAGAGTAAGTTAATAGCAAGCCATTCTGAATCATAACCAAGTTGCTGGCTTCCGTAAGCATGTACTTCTTCCCTCTGGCTCTTTTGCCCCTCCTCTGCTCCACAGATTTTCCATGTTATAAATACACACACCACATGTATCATGCCATGTACCCCATATCATGTATTTGAGGTGATGGAGCTCAGGCTCCTGCAGGAGGAAGCCGGGCGATGAGCAGGATTGCAACCCTGGCCTCTTCGTGGACCTACTTGGAGGAATCCCCTCTTCGCTTCACTCTTGCTGATAAGTCCAACCCCCGGGTATCCGATGTCCTGGAGACAAGGGGGAGTCTGCAGAGAGGGAGACTCGCCCTTGCTCCAGGGCGATCACGGCAGACACGGTTCAGGCAAACTTGGCACCCATGGATTTTCCATCTGCCCTGATACGATGCACCCACCAGCGCGGCAGGAGCCAGAGGGTGTTATTGCTCGGCTGGTCTTTTCTGTATTAGCTCTTGTGTAGTATTGGGACTGCACACTTTGCTTCAAATATTTAAGTAATGATAGCAGTATTCACTAGGTGTATTTACATTACACAGCATTTGAAGAGAGGGCATAGAAGCAATCATAAGCTTGGTATGTTCCTTGGTGTCTGTCTTTACAATGTTTTTAGATGGTAAGTATTTTGATCATTCTTTTTCCTTCGTTTTTGCTAGGGATGCACTAATATCCTGGGTCATACTTGCTTTGAGAATGAGGTCCTTCCCTCCATGAAGCACCAGATCAGATCCCAGGTGTCGCCTGGGCCTCCCTGTTCTGCGTTTGGAACGTGTTACATTCTCTGTGTCAGTTTTCCCTCACATTTTAGGGATGTTTTAACACACTGGCCTTGGGCTATTCCTATTGCAGGATTAATTACTGTAAATAATCGTGACTGTAACGTGACTAATTTAAATACATTACAGAAAGAACATTAGCACAGGCGGGAAAAAAAAAGAAAAAAAAGAAGATCTAACAGCGTGCTTCATGGGCCGTGCCCGACTTCTTTATGGACGCACCACGCTCTTCCCCGCACGCCTTGGCCGCCATGCCGCAGCACGGCGGCCTCGCGCTCCCGCCTCCTCAGAGCGCTCTCCTTGGGCCACCCTCTCGCCCTCGCAGCTTCCCGCCTTCCCTCCTGGCCCGGCCCGGCCCGGCCCGGCTCGGCTCGGCTCGGCCCCGCCCGGCCAGGCCAGGCGCGCAGCCCCGTCCGCGTCCCCCGAGCGCTCCCACTCCCCAGCAGCGGCGCCGCCATCCCCCACCCGCGCCGCTCTAGCCCGCACCGCCCCCCGGAAGCGCTTCCCGCGCCGCGCGCTGAGGTCACCCGGAGGTGATTTCCGCCCGGCTCTCTGCCCACACTTCCGGTGCGCGCGGGCGGCTGAGCGCGCCAGGCCGGGGGCGGGGCGATTCGGGCCGTTCCGGGCCGTTCCGGGCCGCGCGGGGCGGGGAGGACGCGGCACGATGGCGGCGCCCGCGGTTTCGGCGGCGGCGCCGCCGCCCAAGAAGATCGTGGCGCCCACGGTGTCGCAGATCAACGCGGAGTTCGTGACGCAGGTGCGGCCGGGGGCGCCCGTAGCGTCAGGGCCGCGCGGGGCGGGGGGATCAAGCGGCGGCCGTGGGGGTGTCCCGGCGGGAAGGGATGCCCGAAAGTGAGGAGGGCTGTTGGGTGCTGAATGAGCGAGGGCTGCTGCGGGGCCCGCAGAGCTGCAGAGTTCCTAGTAGTTCAGTGTGTTGGGGGGCTGATGCTGCTGCTTTCCTCCTTCAGATCCTCCAACTTACCTTACGGCATTGCCTACTTCAAAAGAGGGTTTCCAGTCGGGTTTGCGGCCTCTGGAAAGCTTGCTGTATATGGTCTAGAGTTTTGATAAAGGGCAACTAAGAAGAGGAGGCTTCTGTGTATTATGCAGCAATCTCTGCCTCTGATTTTATTTTTAATGTGAGGAATTATCCCTTTATTGGAAACGTGCAGGCACAGAATCTTCAGTAGCTTAAAATCATTATTGTTGGTAAACATAATGCGATACTTAATTTCAACTTTTCAACTTATAATAAGTAAGCAAGAAACTAGTGAAATAAAGTTCTGGGTTTGGGTGTGTTACAGAGACATAAACTGAAAATGTATTTTTTAACCTATTTTGAACTTTTTTTTTCCTTACAGTTAGCAAATAAATATTGGGCTCCTCACGTGAAGAAGAAATTGTCCTTTGATCCAAAGGTAAATACTTTTACTGCTGTTGTACCTTGCTGTAAAAGAATGAGAAATTACATTTATCTGCCATGCTAACCCCCTCACCGATGCTTGTGTTTTATAAGGGTATAAGAGACTGCTTGGAAAGTCAAGAGTTGCTTAACACACTGTTAATATAGGTTAAGTTGTTTGTGGTTTATAAGCATAGATACTGCTCTGAAGGTGTGCAGTAGCAATGCACGTCTTTTGCATTCTGCTGTGTTTGTTGTAATTGAGAATCTGTGAGTGACGAAGATATTTGAGATCTTCAGCAGTTAAAGAAGGACTAAATATGTAGGAAACACTAAACTTTTAAAAAGTTTCTTTTAAAAACTTCTTCAGAGGGTTTTGATCAGACAAGCGAGTTGCTGCATTGGTGGTTATCTGTGTTTTGAATGTTTAAAATTTGACCTAATTCTCTGTTGTGTTTTGGTAGTGCAGACTTCTCAAATGTTAGTTCTCATTCCCTTGTGGATATTTGGCCCAGTTTACCTCTTGCCTTGGTTTACCTTCTTTATAGTATTTGTGGTAATATTTGTGCCTCTGTGTGTTAGAACTAGAGTGTAGGTAGCAGGTAAACTACAGCTCTGACTGTGAGTTTGCTGCCAGAGTGTGACTGCTGCACTGGGTAATGGGATAAATTCTCTCACCTTTTTTTTTTTTTTTTTCTTCCTCTCTAGTCCTATTTGAAAAAAATAGGGAAAATGGTCTGAATTTGGTCACTTACAAGAAACAGTGGCTGGATTGATGCAAACCTGATTCTTCAAGACTACCCTTTAAATTCAGCTATAAGCCAAAGATTAACAATAAAAAGGTCTATGTATCTGTTTGACTTGTATGTTAAATCTCAGTGAGATGTAGGCTATTCCTTCTGAATAATTCGAATGAAAATTCTAACTTGTGCTTTTTATTCCTCTTAGCCAATGAATTTTTTTAGTGAAAATATCTGACAGTGGAGTGTTTAGTGTCCTCAGAGCTGAAACTTACCTGTTACGACATTTTTGACGTAATGCCAAATAGCATTAAGCAGAGAATAACTAATTCAGAGTAACTTTGAGTGCATAGTATGCTTGAATGTGTTTTTAATCATTTCATGAAATATATGAACTTATTAAAATTCTTTTTGAAATATTCTTTCCCATAGGTTATTGAAGACGTGTACACAAAAGAAATTGTCAAGTCAAAGTAAGTGTGCCACTAAGAGACAAGTATTCCGAAGTTGTCTATACTGAAATGTTTTGAAATGCTTATTGAGCTGCTTTAAAATACATTGGGATGTTTAAAGCAGATAAAAATGACTCAGGTGCATTTGAGCTATTTAATTGGTGATGTCATTTCAAAGACAAAATGTGGCAAAAAGAAAATTCATGAGCTCAAAATCAGAGGGTTGGCTATGATTTTTTGCTTTCCTAAACTGTTAAAACTGTCACAGTGGTCATAGGTGGCTGGGTCCTCCTTTTGCCACCAAGGTTTATATAGGGAAGATCAAGTAAAGAATTTGCTGTGGGTAGTTTTTTTTGCATAAGTCTCAATACATTCGATTGCAATGGTAGAGGGAAAAATAAGCTATATTCTACAGTTTCTCTGTAGAAAAAGTGAAATTGAAAGTAAGGTAAGAACTGCCATGTAGGATCAAAGCAAATTTCCATTTCCAGGGAACAGGAAGAGATACTGTTATGTAGTAGCTAGTGTGTAGGAACGAGTTACCTAGTCATAGTTTCCTAGAAAGCGCTGTCAGCTTCTAGTGATATATGGCTGTTGGAAGTGGTATCTCCATACCTAGTATCCAGATGGATTAATTTCTGTGAGCTTGTTGATTGCTTAATGAGCATGCATGAACCGTCCAGCTTCCGTAGCATGAAAGTTACAGCAGTTACTTCTGCATTCAAGCCATTGCTCTTGTGTGAAAATAATAATAATGATGATAATAATAATAATAATAATAATAATAAAAAACCCTCCTAGATGAATGATGTAGGTTTCCTTATATAATAAGGATAAAGGTTGGTCATTTTCCATGTAGCTAAGATAGTCATGGAGGCTTTTTTTTCCCTCTGTGTTAATTGGTGATTTTTTTTTCTCCTTTTTAGATTTGCTATTAGAAAGATAATGCTTCTTGAATTCAGGTAAGATACTTGGAGTGAAATTTTAAGTTACTTTTCTGTAGCAACAGCTGAAAGTAAACATGAGAAACAAGTACAGACCAGTAAATCAATTTGTGGGTGGTATACTCATCTATCGCTACACGCTAAAACCTCCAGTTTGGTACTTGAAAAAAATGAATTTTGCTGCAACAGTATCAATATAAATTTATTCACCTAAAAAGAAATCTGTTTAGAAGTAAGATACAGTTTGTGAATGTTGATAGGCATGGTGGTGTGGAATTTATATCAGAAGAATGCAACGCATACAAAAGATACTCAAAATATTCAAGAGAATACATAATACAAAGAAATAGTGTGTAGTTAGTATTTTAATCTTTTCTGTGAGTGTTCTTTCTTCATGTTATCAGCATGTAATGTTGAATATAACTAGTACTTTTTGGTATATAGCCCCATCTACTGCCATATGTCCTGAAAATCATTTTCTTTTCCCGTTCTGTCCCTTTTAGAGTCTCACTCTCCTGTCCACACATATGAGATATTTCTCTATTCTTTAGGTTTAAATAGAGTTCATGTATGTTTATTCTCACTTGGGAGGGAGGTGTTAAGGTTGTTTTTATTAAAAGTATTGAAGTTTATTGCAGTTTAGGGGGAAATGAAATATGAAGCTTTGGGGATTTTTTTGCTTTCCCCATCCCTCCTGTGGAAGATGCAAGCACTGTACCCAATTTTGTAAGCTCTGGGGAAATACTGTGTGTCCGTTTTGTAAACACACCCGTGAAAGTCTCTTGGCTTCCCTTGAAGCCTCCCATTCTGGTTGAGGTTCTGCACCTGAGTCCCTCCTGACGACAGCCCTGCTTTTGCTGCCTTTCTTCTACTGTCTGTGGAACTTACCTGAAAGGGTTTAACTACCTTATTGCAACATATCATAAGAATAAACTGTGGAAAAAGTAAATAGCTGTTTTAGCCAAGGCAGAAGAAAAGAATTTGCTCTTGAGCAGCCAAATGAATGCTAGAGGTGGTGTCAAAAGGGAGGAATGCCTGGGCAGTCTCAAGTTTAGGAAAGAACAGGATCATCCTCTTTCTGATGGCAGCTATATGTTAAATTAGCACAAGGCATAAGGATATCACTGTAGCTGATGGATTTATGGATTACCTCTCCAGGAGTAGCTGGCCAGCATAGATAGCTTAAGAAGGGACACACTTGCTCCAAGTTTTCTCTCATCTCTGCACTGTAATTTTAGAGCTTTTTCCTGTGAAAAAGTGTCATATTACTGAAGAAAAAAAAGTCTCATTGCTGGGAAACTGCATTTTCCCACTGTCTAGTTGTTCACTCTGACTTTATAGGCAATTAAACTTAGGGAAAAAGAGATTTGAATAAAATCATTTAATCACTCCCATAATAATGCTTTGTTTAGTTATGCTGTGAGGTAATACTTTAATTGCTTTTAATGATTTTCATAAGCATAAAATCTGTCTAGGTGGTTCCTAGTTTTCTTTAATAAAATGGTCTCATGCCATGTGCTCTAGGTGATCCTGCGTGTGCAGGGTGGTTGGACTAGATGATCTCTAGAGATCCCTTCCAACCTTAACCATTCTATGATTCTATCATTCTAAAATGCATGTTATAGTAGAAATACTGTAAAATAATATGCTGTGAATTTTCTCTTAACAAAGTTGATGTTTGCATCTTATACGGTGAAGTGCCGCCTGTGATGTTCTTTAGTCAACCATTAACAAGTTTTGCTGCAGTGACCTAGATGAGAGGTAACTTCAGGAACTACTCACAAATCAAAAAGATGGATTTGAGGAGGAGGAAGAAAACCCTGTGGATAACTGCTTTTTCAGTTGAGTGACAGATGATGTGGGTGGCAGAAACTAATGAAACATTTTTTGTCTCTTCACAGCCAGTATCTTGAAAATTACCTATGGATGAATTATTCTCCAGAGGTGTCCAGTAAGGCATATTTAATGTCAATCTGCTGTATGGTGAATGAGAAGTTCAGAGAGAATGTCCCAGCGTGGGAGGTAACCGATTTCAATTATACCTGGAATTGACTTTGATCCACAAGTTGCAGCTTTTGCAGTGCACTTACTTAAACGGACGGAAAGTAGCAGATCTTGTAGTGTTAAAATGAAGTGGTACCTTATCCAAAATTTCTGTCATGGCATTTTAAATAACAGTTTGTTCTTCTTTTGAGAAAACAATGGTCAAACGAGAGATCACCTGGTTCCTTTTACTGTGTGAATCCTCTGTTCTGCTGTGATGCCCTTACGTATCAACAGCATTTGCTTTTTTAGGCACTTGACAAGTCTGGCATTTGGAGAGGCATTATTTTGCTGGAATAATTTAAAAGAAGCTATGTTATTTTTGTTGTTTGTTTTTTTGGTTTATATCTATGGAGATAAAGGTATCACGGGAAGTCTACTATTCTATTTATCTGATAACATCGTGCTTTAAAGCTGCAAGTATGATTTTGTAGCTTTCTTGTGTGAAATTCCATGCTAAAATAACGTCTTAACGTGACTTCTGTGTGTATTGTTTTGTATAATAGTAGATCCAAAGATAATTGGCCCAATGCGCACAGGCCGACTCCACATGAGCTAGATAGAAATGCAATAATGAGTGTCATTTCAGAAGCGCACTCACTATGATAACACTGCCATTATATCAGTGGTAAAAAGGATTAGTAACTTACATGCATGACCTGGACAGATTCTATACAGCTTTTTTGTTATGGCATGGGAACCAGAAGCAAAATGGCAGGTACATGCACCTTAGCTAAATCTTCTGCTTGGCAGGTGGCTGCCTGTGAAGTTATTCTGTGTGTGCGTGTGTGTGTGTGTGTTGAGAGGGGAACCCTGACATAATTAAGGGTTAGTTCCACATTTGTAATTAATAACTGATATTTCTACCTGCTCAGTTTTGTCAGTTAATGAACTGTTCAATTATTTTGCCATAATCCATGTCAGGATCCCCATGTCCAATGTCAGGAGAGTACTATTTAGTCTTGTTTGGTTTGTGCTGTCTGACCACTGTAAAGAATAAATGAAAAAGTCCCTCCTTTCAGAGATTTAAATGGACTTACAATACATAAGCTATGTTATGTGAATGAAAATTGAAATAATGTGTAGGAGCTTGGCTCAAAATGAATTACCTCTTCTGTTCCTAGACGTTCAAAAAAAAGCCAGAACACTTTCCCTTCTTCTTCAAATGCATCCTGGAAGAATCGCTGGTTGAAAGTGACAGTGAATTCTCTCTACATGAACAGACAGTCCTACTGCTTTTCCTTGATCACTGCTTCAGTAGTTTGGTATGTTCCAGATAAAGAGTGACCGTGCATTTGTGTGCTTAGTTTGATTAACTTGTTCTTAGGAAAGGGACCAATGAAGGTTTCTGTTTTTCAGATTTGTTTTTTATAGAGAGGTCCTTTACCCCTCTTTTTAACTCTTGTTTCTTTCACCACATTTACTTTGCAGTGGTACAGGGTCATAAAAGTGAGAGACTCAAAATCTGATGGAGCAACACTTGCTGCTAAGTGCAATTTAAAGGCATTGCATTCAGATTTATATTAAGATAGTATATTACCCTTAAAAGCTGAATATTTGCTGCTCTGCTCTTTTTGAGTTGGTTGAAAAATGCATAAAATTATTTTCATTATATATTGAGGAACACATAGTAACTACTTCACTTTTAAAATGAGGTTTAGGTAATATGTCAATCTGCATTTCTTTTGAGTTAGTTTTAAGAAGTCATTCATGTGGAAAATGTTGATGAGTAAAGGGTAAAAGAGAGAAAGGGCAGAGTAAAATAATACAGAAAACATAGTAAGAAAAATTAGCGTGAGAATGAGAAATGACTGAATAAGTAACATTGGTTCTCATCACTTTCTGTGCTAAAACGCTTGTGTGAATGGTACTCCAGGCGAAGTATTAAAAACTGACAGAATCCATGAAAGGAACCCAAGATGAGAAAGGTATCAACAGTTGGAGTTATTGGATATGAGTACTATGCATTTTCCTGTTAGGAAATCTGCAAAGTGTAATGAAGCGATGTAGATATCATTTCAGAGGGTAATTCACATCGATCTATTTTGTAAAAATACACATGCAAGATAGGCACATGAGAAAATTTAAGATATTTAAAAGTTCCTTTTTTCTCTGTAACTTTTTAACAGGAAGTGGACTTGATCAGAGGCCAGGTGCAGCAACTCATTTCTTTACCCATGTGGATGGCTCTGCAACCTGTAAGCATAACACTGTAAACGAGCAAAACAATCTTCCTGACAGTATGTGAGACTTGGAATGTAAATTGTGTGCTGACTGCTGAGGAAGACAAATACAGTGCTTTCTTCAGTGCTAAAAAAAATCATATTTTTGTATATCTGATAAAATTATCCTTTCGGTTGGTTGTGAATTTTCATGTAATTGTATTCCTGTTCATTAATTGTTCCTGTTAGTTTTGTGATAGCTCCTCTAAGCTTGTAACTTACAGACGAGGTCTGTAAGACGAGCAGGGGTTGGGAAATTGAACTTACGTGGAAACAGAAAACACTGGAAAAGAGAAGGGAGGGATACAGAAAGACTGCTGAGACTGATTCATATGGTGGGACTGAGGGAGTGAGAATGAGCTGGGTGCCCTGCTGATGCATATAAACGTTATTCGGAACTAGAATTTGAATTTATTGAACCTCTGTACTTATTCTTGGTGCAAAAATCTCTGCACCCAAGTGACAAACTATTCATTTTGTCATCATTTCTCGGGTGAGCCTACTAGGTAAATCTCTTCTGCTTGTTAGCAGAAACTTTCCCGTGGCAGAAAAAAGTTTTGCCAACACTAGGTCTGTGTGCAAGTCAGTGTGTTCCCATGTGTTGAAGATCGATTCTTTTTTTTTTTTTTTAATTTCCTATGACTTAAAATCTAGGAAATAAAAAAGAAATAAGGCTTCAACATCCAAGCACATTGAAACTGAAATGTGAGAATATAGTAGGTTTGATTCCTTCATATGCTTTGTATGTCGAAAACATACAGCTGTAAGATATAAGTTTATTTTGTAGAGTTAATGCAATATGAAATGAGGTATCTTAGAGGGGTTTTTAATATATTATGGCTGCTGCTTATCGCTAACAAGCGTATAATGTTAGATTGTATATAGATTTCTTCTATGCCTGTTTTTCCACATCCGCATGCAAATCGGTTCATCTTTACTTATAGGTTTGAACTAGTTGTAGCAGTATAATGATACCTCCTTAGTTCCAGGAGAAATTATTTGATGTGATTTTTTTCATATGAGCCATTTTGTTTTGAATACAGAAAAATAAGGCAAAATTTCATGTCATGTTTTTCTATATCACTGTTGAAATTCTCCATATTAAAGTAAGTACTTTCACTATTGTATGTTATATTAAAAAGTTTAATTTTGGAATAGAGTTGCTTTCCAATAACCCAGTAGACCGTTTGGCCACAGCTAATAAATATTTGAGTTAGCTCTGTCTATCAGTATTACATTCTTGTTCTTCAGTGCTATCTGTTTAGATTAGTCTGAGAAAGGCATTTATTTCAGGTTGTTACACCTTAATAAGGAAAGTGGATTACACTTGTGTAAGAACAAAGTTTCTTCATGTCTGAATAATTATCTTTTTCAGAAACGTCTGGAACGGGAACTGAAAAAGACGCCAAAGCTAAGAAAATTCTGGAATCTCATAAAGAAAAATGATGAGAAAATGGACGAAAAAGCAAGAATGCAGTACGTTACAGAAAAATCTTTTTCTGTTGAATCAAAAGCTGTCCATGTGTTCATTGTAATTTATCTAAGCAAAATTTTGAGTATTAAAAACTATATTTAAAAAAAAAAAAGAATGGCAAATGAGGGATCGATCATTTGTAGTCTCATGGAAACTGCTTTGTTTTTCAAGAGTTTTCATGCAAAATACTATTGTGTTTTATTTGAACCGTTTAATTAGGACATTAAATGTTAAAGCTGTAGGATGAAAGTCACAGGAGAATATCTAGGTATTCATGTTCTTTTTTAACTGACATTGATCAAAAATTTTACTCATATACAGATAGCTAATAAATTATTCAAATAAGCTTGTGTATATATTACTAAAATTAGCTCTTCCAAATACTTCTGTGCAGCTGTGTGGGCAGGTTGTGGCACACTTTGACTTGTATGGAAGACTTGTATGGTAGACAGCTTGGTGCTGTGTGTGGTTTTTAAAAATGTAGGCTCTGCTAAAGTGTCTCCTTTAATGGTAAGAACAAATTATGATCCAAACAGTTTAGTTAGTTATCTTTGCATAAATTTTACTGCAGTTAACTTACTGCAGTAAAGCTAGTAAAAGATAGGATAAACTTCTAGTCTGCTTTTACGTGTTACTAACTCTTTTGTCATATATCTGATTTTAGAGCATATCGGGAGAGAAGATTTCTTTCACAGCTTATTCAGAAATTCATTTCTGTGCTAAAATCAATACCTGTCTCAGGTAACTGTTGTCTATGTTATTTTGCTGTGTCTTTTTAATCTGTCTTAAATTCTTTTCTGCTGCTGAAGCAACTATTCCATAGTTGGAGGAATGGAGAGTTGGAGATATGATTTGATTTTTTTTTAGTGAAAAATCTATTTCTGTGGATCTGATGTCAAAGTTAGAACTGAAATAGCAGAACTCCTTTACTTCTGTTCTATTGCTAACTAAAAAAAAAAAAAAAGTTGAGTAGTAATATTCATCACAGTCTGCTTACATGCTTCTTACAGCACTAAAACATTTCAGTGCACATTTAGATGCTTTGTTGAACAGGTGTTATAAATGCATATCATAATGCTCTATTCTGTCAGTACTTTTTTGAGTTATGGTAAGAACAAAACCCTAGAGTGAAATTCTGTAAGATTTGACTGCTCTATGACAAGAAAATTATGTACTTGCCTGATTTAGACAGGAGAATTGTTAGTACAGGAAAGTGTTAGCCTTTAAAAACAAACAAAAAATCCGCCTTACTGTTTATTATACTACCAGTGCTGTGTAGTTTGGGCAAAATCATTTCCTATTCTGTTTTTGCTCTTGAACTCTTAGAAAGTTTTAGCTCTTACCTGAACTGAATTCTCTATTTTCTTTTTCAAAATGGATATCCAGCTGTGTCTTCCCATTTATGCAAGGCCAGTTTTACAATAAAATATATATTAACAATCACACAGAGGCTTTACAAAACAGATGCATTCATTAAAACAGACTTAAAGTTCTGTTTTGACTTGATTCTGAAGGTTCCTTAAGAGCCGCCTTAGTTTTCTTCAAGACAGTTCGCGCTGCCCTTGCCCTAGTGTGATCGTATTTAAATGCAATTGATGCAGGATGGCCATACTTCAGTAACACAGTAATAGGTCCAGTGAAGGCTCAGGATCAACTAATCACACTTGTTATATACATACCTCCCATCTTTAAACTAAAGAGATTTTATGGAAGTGGAGCAAGAGATTTTATGAGCTTATAGTGGTTTAAAGTTATCTCACTTTGCCTGACCAGACACACACGGTCCATTACAAGGCAAAAATTATTATCTTCACCTGATTCACCTTTAATCGCCTTTAAATATTGCAAACGTTTTTAAAAACTGCAATCAAGGTCTGCACGAAAGCGAGCGATGTTTTTAAGAAGCTTAGCATTCACAGGCAGTAGGCTATTGATGTTTTGTTGAAGGTTGAGCAAACTTTTCTTTTTATTAGACTGGTTGTCCATTTCCGAGTGAATAAAGTTACTTCTGAAAGCCTAATTCCATCACTTTCTTATATTAAAAGATCCTCTGATTTGGAATTAAGGAAAGAATTGTTTCAGAATAAGAGAAAAGTGTATTAATAAATTTTCTGATCTTACTAAGGCTAATTCTGATCTGCTAGCAGCTTTTTGTTTTATGTTTAGAACAATTCAAATGCAAATAGTGTGTGTGTGGATCAATTGCCATTTTGGTTTGCTAGTTTGTTTAACAGTTTTTAATTTGTATCTAGGTCCTATATCTATGGACAAAGTTCATTATTGTGAGAGGTTCATTGAACTCATGATAGATCTTGAGGTAAGTTGCAGAATTACTTACAGTCTCTTTCCAGATCTACACTGCTAAGGTTTTGCATGCATCAAGTGTTAACTCATGCTGTCACAACATTATATCATGGAACATGTGATTATGTATGTATAGTATCTATGTTCATTTAATAATGATTTTCTACTTCTGAATAGGAGATCGTAGCCATACTGTCCCTTCGTGTCCTGAGTAGTAATGTTTATAAGTCAGACAAACTACAAGTGAAACATACAATTCTGAATTGCTCGACAAAGAGAATAGTAATAATTTATCTCATGAGCAGCAGTTAAAAAAAATTCTTTTTCAGCTTAACACAATCTGAAATAGAATTTGCAGCAAGTACAGGGTTTTTGAAGTAACTTTTTCTTGAACTCATGCAGGCTAACTGCTTTTCTAAATCCCTTGAGTAGTTTGTGCTTGTTACTGTAGTAGAAAGGATTCTTTCAATTAGACATCATTGTCTTAGGGCCATAATAGACTCTATCTCTAAGAAGAGATATATTTGCTGTTAATAAGTTGATAAGCCTGTCTAATACGGAAGTTACAGAAGGGTTATAATTTGGAGTCTAGGAGGCTTGTTGTAATGACTGGAACAAACATGAAAAGTTAACTAAAAAAACCCAAAACTTTCTGTCTCAGTGTTTATTGTTAATGAGTCATTTTTACATGTGTTGAGGCCTTTTGTTGAAGATATTTCTGATTCGTGTTAATTATATGCACTCTAATCAACTAATTTGGTCATTTGAAAGGAATGACTTCAAGAAAAGCTCTCATTCCCTTTGAGATTAGTTGCTATGCATAGTCTTTACAAAAAACAATGTTCTCTACTACAGACATTTGTTTGAAGTTCTTAGCACCGTGTTAATGCTTGTGCTTTTCAGTTTTCTAAATTAAATCGTAGATTCCATTGAGAACAACTAACCTCATTTTTCTTGGGGATTGCTAAGAGGTGCTATCATTGGCTATTAAACAGTTTCCACACACAGCAGCTTAAACTGTTCGCATAAGCATGAAGTGGTGTCTTTTTTTTTAACTCATGTAATTCAGTTTTGAAAAATCCTGAAGTCTAATCTGAGCATCTGAAAAAGAGTAAAGATACCATGCTGTATTTAGGAGAAAGACTGCTCTCTGGAGAAAGAAGTTTGAAGTGAATAAAATCAATGTAGGAACATACGTTTAAAAAATTGCAGCAATTTGACATATCTCATGTAGCAAACATAATAGACATACATTTAACTGTTGAACAGTTGCTTTATTTAATTTATTACTCTTGTTACTAGCAGGGTACAATCTTGATGATGACAAGTTTGTACTGTGTTTCTTGTACTATAAAAGCTGTGGTTGGGCTGTCCTGTCATGGCAAAATGCTGCTTTATTATGAAGATCTCTCTGAGGGTATTAGATAAACCACCAGGTGACTACTGCAACAGTTGTTTTATCTACCTTCTTGAAATGGAGAAATATGAGAAACCAGCGTATCTAAAATTCTGAAGAATTGTGTGTACTAATGCAAGGTTGTTTATCCCAGGCCTTGCTTCCCACACGACGCTGGTTTAATACCGTGTTGGACGACTCCCACCTTGTGGTGCACTGTTACCTGTCTAGCCTTGCCAAGAGAGAGAAGGAGGGTCACCTCTTCTGCCAGGTGAGATTCAGAGTTGTTGGAAATACTTTTTAACTCTTGTGTGACTCTCAGTATTGCTGACTCTCCTGTCTAGGCTAGCTAAGGAGGGCAATTATTTCAGTTTCAAGTCTTTAAAGTCTTCTATCAAGTGTGTGTATATATATATATATATATATATAAAAACTTCTCTAGCTGTGGGCTCTGATATAATTTAGGTGAATTTTAGGTGAGATTTCTACAGAGAATTGTTCTGTGCATCAGCCAAAAATAAAACATAGATGCAACTCTTTAGTCTCTTTCTTTGAGTGTTTTGAGGGGCTGATTTTTGTGCATGATCCCTGGCCTTTTCCTGTTGTGTTTTTGTTTGTGGTAGATTGTCTGTCTCACTGTTAATCCACTAATTTATATGCATGATGTCTCAGCTTTTAGACATGCTGAAATTCTACACTGGCTTCGAAATCAATGATCAGACTGGAAATGCTTTGACAGAGAATGAGATGACAACAATTCATTATGACAGGATTACATCTTTACAGGTAGGCAGAGATTGAAGGGTTTGGGGGAGAGGAGACATGCAGTTTTGTTAACTAAAACTTGCAAGTAAAATAGACATTATTTCCATAAGCAAATCTATTTTTTCCTATTGATTTACAAGAATAATTCTAATTTGATTTTTTTTTCTATACCATCTTGAGGACTTCATTAATACTTCATATCATGTATGTAGATAAAGTAAAAATAAACAGTCAATATAGGGGACCTAAATAAAGTTACAGTCAGGATCAATAGCCCTGTAATTTGTTCCAGTGAATAAAATCACATTTGGTTTGATGTTATGATTTAAATTTAAGGTGGCTCGTGTCCACTAAATCTAGTGGTAGGGATTTAATTTATGTTATACAGTAGGTGGCACCATTTCTTCAAAATCTGCTTGCATAGCACAAGCAGTGCTCTCCATAAAGAGACAAACCGAGGTCCATGATCACCTGTAGTTACACAACGGTATAGCTACACTTTCGAATGTTTTTGAATCACTTTTAACAAAATTCAAGTCATCTTCATAAATAAAACTTTTTTCTTGTTGTTGTTATTCTTAGTTGTCTTCAAGATTCATGTTTGTCTTGTCATATTTTTGTTTTGATGACTAACTTGGCCAACGTTGATGGGAGATGTTTCAGAAAGGTAATGGAGTTATAAAGAGGTGATGTTAACTAGGAAAAGTGGAGATTTCACTGCAACTTTTATTTCTGTTCTGGCAGTGTCCATAGAATGAATGCCGTGTGCTATGAAGCAGAGGAAGCTGTGCTTGTGTGTAAATGTTTAGGTTATTAATTTTTTTTTGTTAACATACTTAAATTCAATTTTGCATTGTTTTTCTAGAGAGCAGCATTTGCACATTTCCCAGAGCTTTATGACTTTGCACTCTCAAATGTAGCTGCAGTAGATGCTCGTGAGTCACTAGTGAAGTTTTTTGGACCTCTCAGGTAAGTCATCAACATGAAAGTGAAGTTTTCTTGTTGTATTTTAATTTAGCAAATTTCTTAACTTTTTTATGACTACACATTCTGATAAGAGCAAAATAACCTATTCATATTTATTCTTTCTTGTTGCCTTTATTGAAATAGGGGAGAAAGGGAGAGCTTGAAATCGCTATGAGAAACTAGTAGTGAACAGTCTTAATTACAATATTTAAAAATACTTATTTTGCTTTTCTAGTGAATGTGAGAAATCACTTATTTTCCTGAAAATGGCTAGTTGCTTAAAATAACTTCAACATCAATTACCTTATAGTCATTAACATTATTTTAAAAAAAAGTCTTGCTTTCTCCCAATCTCTAATAGGAATAATAAATCTGTATTATTTTATTGCCTGTATAGTATCGATTGCTCTATAGTCTTAATTGATTGCTCAGTACCGTGGTTACTAGAGCAATAGTCTGTATTTTGACAGACGCAGGGTGTGCTCCAAAATGAGCGTTTTAAGCGGTTGTTTCAAACATGAACCCCCGGGCGGGACTTGTCGCTCGTTGCAGCTCGTGGTTGTGCTTTGGGGACAGCAGCGCCGCCCTGGCCCCCTCCCCGGGGCCGGGTGGCCCTGACGGCAGCGCCGTGTCCCTTCTCCCCGCAGCCCCAACGTGCTCCACCAGGTGGCGTCGCACCTGTGCCTGCTGCCCGCGCTGCCCGAGGGCGGCGACACGGCCCACGACAAGGAGTTCCTGCTGGAGCTGCTGGTAACGCCGCCGCGTCCCCACTCCGGCCGGGTCCTAAAAGCTGTCTGAAATCTCCTTTGCTTTTCAGATCTTCAGACTGTGTCAGCGTTATTGTAGGCTTCTAAATAGATACCAATATTTGGATAGCACAACTATTTTTTGTTCTCTTCCCCTGGCTTACATTGCCATTTATGTTTTTTTTTTTAAATTGTAGATAGTTTCCTCAGATTTAAATACTTTGTAGTACATTTACAGATACCGCAAGGAAGTATTTGTTCAGATGACATACTTCACTTCTGTGGGTTTGTATATAATATGGAAAATTTCAGGTCAATTACCTGCTAAGCCTTGACTGAATATTTTCAGCTCTTGTGCCCATTTTGGTCAGTTCAGCAGCCTAATGATTGTTGGGCACTAGAACTGTGCTTGATTACTTGGCCCATTTTAGTCTTTTGATGTCACTAGCTGCCTTCAGTTTAGTTAATAGAAAATAAAACTTTTTAAAAAAAAAAATGAGAAATTGGCAAGTAACATATAATCACTGAAAGCCTAGTGGATTAATGCATGTTTATCAAAGATAGCTTTGTAGTCCCATTTCAACCTATGCTCATCTTAAATGCATCCTTTCTTCTTTAGGTTTCCCGTCATGAGCGACGAATATCTCAAATTCAGCAGCTCAATCAAATGCCCCTTTACCCCACAGAGAAGATTATTTGGGATGAAAATATTGTCCCAACTGAGTATTATTCTGGAGAAGGTAGGATTTATCATTCAGTGAATTTGTGTTTTGTTCTAATTGATTTTTTAATGATTTTGCAAGTTTAAGTGCTGTAACTTTGAAACTGTAAATGGTGAAAATGAGTAGTCCTGATGTCTGTGTTCATCCTGTCTTTAGAACTTATGTGTAGTAATTAAACATTTGTCAGGCTTCTAGGGAAGAGTCTTCTCAAGATTTCTTCTCCAGATTTTCAGCTTCCAAGATTTCTATTTATATTTTGACTCTAGAACATTGCGATTAAATTGTTAGCAAATTAATAATTGATTTAAAAACAAAAATCCAAAGTCCTTGTAGAAAGCCACTTACTGCTAATCTGGGTGACAAATGTGCTGTTGCCACTAATTACAGCACAGGACTTTACCGTGTGATGAGTCAGGTTGTAAAGATGCAGGACAACGACTTTTGTGTGTGCTTCGCTCTTAGGCAAATTCAAGAAAGGCTGTTTTTAAAAAACAAAAAAGGCAGGAGGAGACTATTATCTTCCTCTTCTTTCAGGGTAAGACTATATGAATACTCAATGAAATGTAGCACGTGGACTGCAGTTCAGATGTGCTTGTAATCAAGGGAGGAAACTGCAGGAATTAAATAATTTTGTTACTTTGCAATAAACAGCATTTGTGTTTTGCCTAATGTTTTTAAGACTGTTGTAACTTTTAAAATGTTACGTGAAAATTTTGAGATAGAACATGGAAATTCCTTATCAATGCATATCAATTCCATATTCAAAGCATAGTACAAAGCATGTTTCTGGTTTGACCAGTGAGTGTTCTGTGCTTTCCTCCACTTGCTTTTGGTTGAAAAATGTAGGTCTTTTTTTTGTTATTCTTGGGAATCTTTTCAGCAAAGGATCTTTTTACACAGTCATGTAAATGTTACTTGGAGATCTGACCAAGCATTAGGTAGGTAAGGAGCACATTTCATTTCAGTATCATAGAAATAATTTAATGATGATTTCACAATTTTCTGAATAAGTTTTCCTAGTAGAGTTTATTCTTAAGAAAACAAAGGATCAGAGCAATGTAATGTTTCAGGAAATTCATATGTAAAACAGGTTTGTTTGTTGTTCAAATTCTTAGATACAAGTTGAAGTAGCTGTATTTCCATTCAAACTGTATTGGAAAGCTGACTTCCACAGGAGCAACTAATTGTGCATGTACTGCATGCATATATATTTATTCCAGCCAAATGTATTAATCACTATATATGTGGGTGTTTTTGTGTATTTATTTATTAATTATATTCACTCATACTTTTTATATAAATGCAATAAAACATATATTAGTGTACATATGCATATATAAACTCTGTGGGCAAAAAGTGAAAGAGTGATGAGGTTCAACAGCTGTTTCTGTGCTTTTGTGAATTGTTTTAAATAATTAATTTTGTTAAACTTACAATTTTTCTAAATGTTAATAAGGAAATGCTGTAATTTTAGCAAGTAACAACTGAGGGAAACATTTCTTTCTCCTGAGGTGAACTCCCTTTATTGTTATCTGTGTATTGATAGCAATCCTGAGAAATGTTCTGGAGCATTTCTCTTGCTGTGAAACTGTTACAAGTATTCTCTATTCTGCTTTTCTCAGTGTCAGTTTACCCTTTTATTCCTTTTAATCTTTGTGTATTCTCCAGCCCTGATTTCCTGTCTGGCTGATCTTTCTCTACAAGAGTGGTTGTTACTCACAAGGAGGTTGTGCAGCCAGTAGAAAAAAAAGTCTAGACAGCCCTAAAATGTGTTGCTTCAGGTCCTATCCTTTGTGCATATAAGTAGCTTTACAGGTCAGATTTGTTTCTTGGTGATGGAAGATGTGTTAAACTTTTTTATCACCATGGGACTTTCCTGAATAGAAATTACTGTATTCTATCACCTTTCTTCACTGAAAAATGTCAGTTCAGGTAAAAGCCAGGATGCAGCATTTATACAGATGGAAAGTTTCAAGGATAAAGCTGCACATTACAAAAGCCTGAAGCTTTCATGGGGCTCAAACATAGGTGTGAAACTGTAAAAGTATCCCAGTAGGTTTATGTGAGTAACATATGTGAATTGTTATTATGGAGAGTTTACATCTAGAACTATCCTAAAGCTCTCTATATAATTAGATGTTTTAAAACCCCTAACTCAGTTAAAACCATTTTCCTATTTTCATTCTCCCTGAAAAAAATCTATAATCAGTACGAAAATATTTTAAAGAAAGTTATGTACTAAAAATGTACTGACAAATTTATTGACTTAAAACTCTTCTCTGCATCGATGACTCTGTGGCTTCTAATAAACATAAAAGGCTGGAACTGGCAAATTGTTGAATAATGTGCTGTTTTTTGTTAGTTAATGAGTCTTTCTATCCTTACTAATTGCTGGCTTAAAACTAGTTTAATCGTAGTCTATAGACAGTGAAGTATTCAGTCTTTAAATACTTAGGTATACATTGCCAGAAAGATTGGAAGCTCCTTAATTATTAAAGTTTTTGGAGAAAGGAAGAAGAAAAATGTATATGCCCTTTTTTGAAGTGTAGGTATAAAGGAAAGCTGTAGAGTAATACATTTACATATTTTCTAACATGTAGAACCAATACCTTAACTCATCTTTCTGATCACCCATCAAATATCTCTTCCACTTCTTCTCCAGGTTGTCTTGCACTTCCCAAGCTGAATTTACAGTTTCTGACTCTTCACGACTACCTGCTTAGGAACTTCAACCTGTTCCGGTTAGAGTCTACCTACGAGATCAGACAGGACATTGAAGACAGCGTCAGTAGGATGAAGCATGGTAATAGTTACTAACTGGCACAGTCCAGTCAGCTCAAACTGTAATGAAAGCATCCTTGAAAATGTCTACCTGTTGCTGTGTGCATGCTAAATGTGTGACAGTTATCCTGTTCTACACAATTATAAAGGTACCATGTTTTATACTTTCTAAAGGTGCTGCCACCCTAGGAGATGACTCTGCACGTGCGTGCTGATTCATATCCCCTAGAAATGCTAAGACGTTATGTTGGGTGCTAACTAACAGCCTTTGCTATATTAACAAAGAAGAGCTATATTACAAAAAGTTCTGAGCTTCGACTGACTTATGTGGATACTGGAACCTTTATCACCATTTTATCTGCTGTATGAGAGGGATTACTGAGTATTCTTGATTTGCCATCTGTCACAGTATGAGCCCCTTTAGATTTCTAGAGTTCATTTGGTTTGATTATCTTATACCCAGTAGTTGCTTTATGTTATCAACTTGCCTGTTTCTTCACCTCTCTGACTTTGGTATTTTTTTAATAATGCCAGCATGAGTTACCCTCATTTTTTTGAAAGGTAAAAGTAAGTCTATTCATGTTACTCTTCAGTTCTGAAATGAAGGATGATGCAAAGCTATTTCACTAACGTGTAAAATTAAGTCTTCTACCCTTTTTCTGTAGAACTCTCTGAGGTGTGTTATTCACGATGTACATTTTATTTATGTATTTTATTTAGGCTCTCAGAATATGGAGGTGTGGTCTTCGGTGGATGGGCTCGGATGGCCCAGCCCATTGTCTCCTTCACAGTGGTGGAGGTGGCAAAGCCCAATATTGGTGAAACGTGGCCTATGCGAGTGCGAGCAGACGTCACGATTAACCTGAACGTCCGCGACAGCATCAAGGATGAGTGGGAAGGTACCTGTGTTCTGTGAAATCAGGTTCTGGAAGTAGGGCTGCCTCAAGGTATCCTACTTGACTTTGTTCGAAGAAAAGGTTTTGTATCTGAGCTGAAGATTTGCAAGTTTTAATGTGCTCTTTAAATTATTGAGATTCCAAATCCAAGAAAATTAGACTTTCTTATAAGAACATTTAAGATGATTAAGGTACTAACCACTCTAGGGGAGAATGTTTAGCATTTCACACAGATGCCATTTAAGCTTGTAAAATTTACCTCTTAAGAAGAGCGGAAGAGCTAGTCTATAAAGTTAATGGGCATGGTAGTAATGTTCCATTGGAAGGGTAACGGCAAATATGTGATCTGTCTCATACAAGTGGCAAAGACATATCTTGATTTAGTTTAGAATAGTGTTTTTCAGTAGTTTTTAGTGCATCTGACTGTTGTCAGGAAATGCTGACTGTACTAAATACTCTGTTTCCTAGAAATATCCCCAGTTGTTCCTTTTTCGCTTGGGGAGCTGATACTCAGTTAACCTTGTTGGCAAGTGGCTTAGAAGCATGTAGTTGTGCCTGGATTATCAGTAAATTTCACTCCCTTCTCTGTAGCTAGAGAAACCTGTTAAATGTGTTGGAGGTGCATAGTGTAATTGGAGCACATAGCACAAATGCTAAAAGCTGGAGCATGTGATAAATGGATAAACAGATTGAAGTTTGGGAATGGAAATTTCTATTCACGTAGTTACTCATTAGTGATGTTAGGAATACTGATGTCAGGTAGAGGATGTTAGTTGACTTTACCCCCAAAGGTAAGAGTAGGTTTTGTAAACTTTTGTATGTCTTCGGTCAATGAACCAGGAGCTTTCACGGTAGCAAGGTGATCTTTACTGGCAGTAGTTAGACATCCTCATTTTTACACAGTCTTGCAGAGCATTTAAAGGATTTATTTTGAACTTGGGGCAAACCCCTGCAGTTTTTTTAGAATACATTCTACAATTTCGTTCTTAGTCTTTTCTCTTCCTCTCTCTTAGTAGATGGTTCTTGAGTGTTAACCAGTCTTAAACAATTTTTTGCAATATCTCCCTTTTCTTTTTGTGTTTGTCTCCTTATAAGGATGTATTCTGTTACAAATCACTTTCTGATTTCTTTTCATTCACTTTTTAAATTATTTACAGAATACTTTGCCTTCTAATATGCTTCAGGTATATGAAGGTTTGAGGGTTTATAGCATGTGGTACTCCTTTATCATCTGTCCTTCTCTAAGAGCAAATTTGAGAGACCTTATGATTAAACAACAATGTAATTTCCTACACTGCTTCTGATTCAGCAGAGTTTCTGTATGCTTTTAAGCTCTTTAGGATGTGATGTTATGACTTAATGACTTGGATTAATCATGGGATGGAAAGACTTACCTAGTACCTAGTGCATTAATAGGGTCAACACTATGAAATTTTATATCTATGTGTTCCTAAAATCAAATAGCTGCCTTTGGTCGGGTTGTGCTGTCCAGTGTTTTCATCAATCTTTTTAATGCATCTTTTCTTTTTTCATGTTTTGGTATTTAACTGATGATGGTAAAATTCTAGCTTTCAGTAATAGGTCACGTCGCAATGGTTGCTAGGTCACAGGAATATCCCAGAAGCCAATATCCTTATTATGGCACTAGTCTATTACACACACACACACACACACACACACACACACACACACACACACACACACAGAGACACTCTTACAGCAGTGCACCTACTTTTAAATACTTGAGCCGTCTCTGTGGTTTCTGAAGCATTAATGCTTTAAATGAGGTAGTGTTCAAAGCTGTTGATGAATCAGGTCTTGGAAGAAGAAACGCCTGCCATAACAAGGTCGTCATGCAGCTGCTTTAAGGAGGATAACAATATCCAATAAGTAACAAATTACTGTGGATGAAAAGGATCTTTCAAGTGAGGTTCAGAAAGGATCTCTTCTTGATTCTGTTAAAAGTTTCTGTTATTTGTGTAATGGAATACAGCATCTGTTTAGTAAATTCTGAAGGTCTCGCAGATCTTTGGGAATCTGCAGGTATGCTGGAGGAAGGGATTAGTGTTCAGGATGACGTCAGTAAATTGGAAAAATGGATATTTAAAAATAGGATGTAATTCAATAGGGATGAATATAACATACTAAACTTAGGCAGGAGTAATCCATTGCATAAATCCTTGATGGGGAAATAACTTGTTAGGCATTAACTCTGCAGAAAGAAAAGAATCTGAGTTCATGATGGCTCAGTAGCAAATGTGACTTAACAACAATATTCTGCTACTGAGGGAAGAAGAAAAGCACTCAGCCAGGTTATCCTGGGGTTTATGAACTGGAGCATAGTCTGGAAAACAAATGACTTGGCTGAGTGACTTTCTTTCCATATCTGGAATCCTCACAGGTTTGGGGTGCAAGAGTAGTAGAAGAAGGAACAGTATCCTGTGATTCTGTGTCCACTAAGCTGAAGGTGTATTTAAAAACAGAACGTATTATGCTCTGAACAAATGCTTTTTAGTTTAAAAGATTTTGTTTTGTTTTAAGTATTCTGCTGTATGTATTTTCTTTAAGGAATGGAAAATGGAAAATAGTGTTCAATCAAACCACTAAATGTTCCTCTTTGGAATCAGGTCTGCGTAAACATGATGTCTGTTTTCTGATTGCGGTCCGTCCCACCCAACCCTACGGCACTAAGTTTGACCGACGGCGACCTTTTGTTGAGCAGACTGGCCTGGTGTACGTCCGAGGCTGTGAAATCCAGGGCATGCTGGATGAGAAAGGACGTGTTATTGAAGAAGGTGGGGGCACCAAAACGTCTGGAAGACTCTCTTTAATTAATCTAATTGTTTATTTGCCTACTCTTTTAAGTGATGCTTGTTGCATTAATTACCTACTTGTAAAAGCAAGCCAAATTCAGAAGTCATCTTAAAAAAGGTGAATTTGATAAAATATTAAATAGACGTTGTTTTTGGGAATAAAATAGATGATATTTACAAACACTATTTAAAATGAGATGAAAATGTGAAGTAAGAGCATTGTACTGCTACACAGAAATGAGTTTCAGTATAATCATGCCTACATTCTGTTTCAAAAAAGAATGTGGATTGCTTATTTGAATGATAATCTGCTTTTAGTACTACTTCAGATTAAAATCTGTTTGTTTCAATATGGACAGGACCTGAACCCAAGCCAAGGCTTAGAGGGGAGTGCAGAACATACAGAGTATTTTTGGATCCAAACCAATATCAACAAGATATGACCAACACAATTCAGAATGGAGCAGAAGATGTGTATGAGACATTTAATATAATAATGAGAAGAAAACCAAAAGAAAACAATTTCAAGGTAAAGTTAGTGGGTATGAATTCTTAGAATCGAAGTTCATTTGAATTTGGTAGAACATTACAAATACTTCTTCATTTTAGCTGCAGGCAGTCAGATAGGCTTTTCAGGCCAGATCAACAGCCTTAAAAGCTAGAGTTCGGGAACTGGTGGTAAATTGCCCTGTGGAACTAAGCACTGGAGTAACTGAGAAGTAGAACCCTGGGCACTGCAGAGGAGAGTCTGGCTGGATCTTCTGTGCTCCCTCCCATCAGCTATTTATGCACAGGTTTATACAGAGCCCCAGCCTGTACTGCTTCATGACCTTATTCCTCCTAAGGTGCTGTGCTCTGCAGTTCACTTTCTTGAACTTACTGAGATTTTGTTTTTGCTTGCCCATGTCTTCAGCCTGTTGAAGGCCTTCTGAATGGCAGGATCTGCTGTATCAACCACTCCTCCCAGTCTTATATCCTCTGCCAAACTTGTTGGCCTTATAAGAGGCCGGACATGAGGACCTGTGTGCAGAAATATGTCTAATTATTGATTAAATGTAAACTTCTCATTCATTGTAAAGCCAGGACTACAAACTCGGACCACAACAGGCCGTTTTTATTTTGTATGCAGGTGGTTTTGAATTGTGCCCTTTTTTCCCCTCCTTTGGATGTTCTAAAATAAAAATATTGCTGACCATTATGATGATCTTTCTCTCATTACTAGTAGTTCAGGAATTAGATTCCTTGACACTGATGGTTTGTTTTATACATTGTGTATGCAGTGATATCAGCAGAATATATAGCAACTGATTCAGACTAACCAAACACACAGCAGTGAATACATGCTAGCATCCAGAATAATGGGGTTAGTCGTCAGGATGTCACATCTTGTCAGTAAATAGTCATGCTTTCTAATGAAGTGACCTTTTGTTTTTTCCTACTCTTTTAATTTGCAGGCTGTTCTGGAAACTATTAGGAATTTGATGAACACGGATTGTGTGGTCCCTGACTGGCTGCATGACATCATTCTTGGATATGGAGACCCAAGTAGTGCACACTATTCAAAAATGCCAAATCAGATTGCATCTCTGGATTTTAATGACACTTTTCTCTCCATTGATCACTTAAAAGCCAGCTTTCCTGGATATAATATTAAAGTGACTGTTGACAATCCAGTTCTTCAGATACCCCCGTTCAGGTGATCTAAACATTTCCAACATTCCTGATCTGTTACTCTTGCTGTAGCGCTTTGTCGTATGGAGTAGACTTTACTGTTTGAAGGGAGGTGCTCTTTCTTGTAAGGAAATATCTACGTAACTTAGTAGAAGGATGTAAATTGTTATACAGCAGAGGCAGCTATACGCTACAGGAGCACTTGGGACCATCCTCAGCTCTACTGTATACAAGCCATTGTATACAGCTTGTGCGCTGTTGGAGAACAGGGGCCTGGACTGAAGGGAAAAAAAAAAAGTGCACATTGGTTCCCTTAGAAGTTAGCAAGAGTTGGAGTTTATTTCTTTTTGAAAGAGTAATCCCCGCCCCCCCACACACACACACACACTTTTGCCCTGGTCAGTTCATGTCATGACTAAATTGAACCTTGGAGGAGGTAATCTTTCTAGCTTGTTTGAAGCACTGCATCCATCTTACTGCTGTCAAGAATGTATATGCTTCTAAAAACAATCTGATGTAGTGAATATTCTGAAATGTTTACTTAAAATGTGTGTTCTAGGATAACTTTCCCAATAAAGGGAGGTAAAGGAAAGAAAAGAAAAGAAGAGGATGGAGATGAAGAAAAACCTGAGGAAGCTAAAACATTGATTGTAGAACCTCATGTCATTCCAAACAGGGGACCTTATCCGTATAACCAACCAAAACGGTAAGGACTGCATGGGGATGTAGGTACAAGTGCTAACAGATAGATAGCCATTCTATCTAGGTTGTATGTAGGCTGTAAATGAAATGCCATTTTGGTCTGGCTACCTTCTTCCTGCCTCCCCCGCTCCCTCCCCCCTAAAAAATTGTTTTTTATGTGAGACTATTTGGTTTTATATTTAGAACAAAATATTTTATCCTCTTTATTTAAAACAATAACAAATCAATTTGAAGAACGTGATGGGAAATACTGGTTTTCAGTATTGTCGAGACTTTGAATATTAGTATTAAAAAGTTTTTCTTCATTGTCTGTCTTTTACCTATTGATATTTTAAAAATATTTTTATAAACAATTGGGAATTAAAGAACTGTGCTGATTGAATAGTTTTATTTTTGTAAGTAGGTAAAATACTTTTTCATAATACTGGATGTCTTTTATATACTATTACGTAGAATCTCTTAAAAACTATTAAAAATAAGGACATTAAAAGCTAAGATTTCTTTTCAATTTATTTTAAAGGCAATTGGAAATGTAAAATAATTTATAGTAACAGAATGCTGTAGTTTCTTTGTCTGTGACTGTGCAGATGTATCCTGTTCTGTGTGCAACAAATGACTACTTAGATGTTTTAAAGCTGAAGACTTGCACTTAGAGGTCCAACTTCAACTCCTAGTTACCATATCTCCAGGAGTGACTGTGTCAGGGAAGGAGAATCTAGATGTATTAAACTCTGGTCCTTAGAGAAAGGAAGAATTGTTCAGAGATGCATCCTTGTAGATAAGACGTTCAGATGCTGTAATAAAAAGTGCATTGGGATTTGGGCTATTCTTTTGCTAAGAAAGCCTTGGTAAAATGCGCTAGGAGTTCTTTGGAAAATTATTTCACTTTCTCTGGCTAGTAGATTGGCCCAAAAGTTTATCAGTACAAATAAGTGCTGATCTCATTTAGAAATGCATTTTAATGTTATTGATAAGAGGTATTTCTACCAAGGCTTCTCATAAAAATTCTTTGATTGATTGCAAAAGCTAACATTGGAACTAATTTGCTTTACTAAATTATTTAAGAATCAAGCTATATATTTGCAGTGAACAAAAAAATTACATGAAACAGTTCAAGTATTTTAACTTTTTCCCTACTTAAGGAGAGGTGGCTGAGGTATGTGCTTAATGTCTAATAGAGATGGCCTTGGCAGAACTCCCATGGCCTGAAGATTGGCAGGTCTGAAAGTGTTTTCTTTGTTCGAATGTCTCTTTTAAGTTTTGATCAATTGTCTGAGTGCCTGGTTTAGGAATTCCTAATTTTCTGTATATCCAGGTAGCCTAGCGATGTCAGTTAACTTGACTATAGAATTTAGTTATGATTCTCCTTCTCTATATTAGAGAAATATATTGATTAGTTGAAAAAGTCATTTGCTGCATTCTCAGCAAATACTAACATCTAAAGACATCCTTTCACTTAGGATGATTTTGTTGTCAAGTAAACACTGATCTACTGTCTTGGCATAAAAATTGCAAGATTGTCGTGTTTATAAAAATGGCACATTAGCTGTAATGATGGTGTAAGCTATATAAAAGATTGTAAGTGTGTAACTCTGGAGAAACACATAGCTATTTCGTTTAAATCCAACTTGTTAAAACAATGGCTTTTACGAAAACTGTTAGCAAAACCTGTGAGCCTTCTGACTTTGTTTTGCTTTGTTACAGCAATACTATTCAATTCACCCATACTCAGATTGAAGCTATACGAGCAGGAATGCAGCCTGGGCTAACTATGGTAAGACTACTTTTAGGGAATCTGTGCTGCAAGTTCTTACCTGATCCTGATGTGAGTTACGTTCCATGAAGTATGTGCTTTTTGTAGCCCCTCTTGAGGGTATGTACACTATTAACAGCTAGAAACATGACAAGAGAGCTTCAATGTCCTCCTTTCACAGAATCATGCCTCAAAAACATACCTGATCAGGGCGTAATGGTATCCTGTATCTCAGTGTCTAAAGGCTTTCCACAGCAACTGAATTTACCTTTTCAAGTGGTCGAAATGCTAGTTTTAGGTTGCAGAGCTATTGCTATGACTGTTATTTCGGCTGTTTTAAATTAGTTGCATCATTTTAAGTTTCATCTGGGAAATGGAAGTCACTGGTTTTCAGGGAGCTATTTTTTCCTGCTATCATGTGAAATTTAATCTGCAGTTCTGTGTAATCCTGCTGACTCCCATAACAAAGAAGCTTTAAAATAAATCAAAACTATAGATTTGTTTTGAAAGTAAGTTGTATCCGTTGGAGTTCTGCAAAGGGCTATACAACTTACCATTCTTTATTAGCTCTTTTGAATAGAGATGCTTCCAATGAAGTACCATCTTATCTGCTGCTGACTCCTTATTCGCCTAGTATGTGATTGACTTTTCTGTATTTGTTACAACCTCTTACTCTATGAACCTCTTACTCTTTGGACTACTTGGGCATTAATGCTAATTTTTAGATTTGAATTAGAATTCGTTAGCACCAACTCCTTCTCTCCTTGCCTTTCCCCTTGTCTTTTTGCCTCTCCCTGAATACTTGCAGCACACATAATACAAGGCAGAGGGAAAAATAACTTCAGGAGCTCTGTTTGTCCTTTCTCACTGCTTGACCAATCTGCCCAATTCAGTGGTACTGTAAATATGCATAAAAGTTATCTGATTTCTTTCTTATTTGTTTGAGGATTTTTTTTTTGGTAGAGCATAGCAGAACTTCCTGGGGCTTTAAGATCTATTTTGAAATGTAAGCCTTATCAGTTCATAGTGCATAACTGACACACAAAACACTAGGTGGGTCTCTAGACAACAAACAAGAATGTAATTCTTATTTTCATTTTATTTTCTTAAAGTAGCATTATGTATTGTTTATTAATATCACTTAATCTTTGTTGAAGTGGTAATAATAACTTGCCAATGCAAGCATAATGCATTAACTGCCAGCTACCTCCTTTTAGATAACTTTAAAGGAGAAAGTATTTTCCTGTGTCAACTATTTTGATATTTTATGTAAATGATCGGTATATAGCTTGCTAGATATGTCAAGAAGGGGGGGAGAAATGACAATCTATTTTTTTCCTTTTTGAGGATGAGGGTCTGATTTTGCACTAAATCATCTGTTTTTCTTTCTGTGGGGGGAAAGAAGGAAAACTTTCAAAAAACATTTATAGAATGGTAGGCCTACATATATATTTGTCATCATCAGCACATATATTTACAAGAAAGAAGCAGGTACAGTCCTAGATGCGATTTCGAGTCTAGTTAAGGTTGTCTAATGCAAGCATGATTTCCCAGCAACTTGTAACTTTATTTTGATGCAGGAAACTTGCTGTTCTGTGCTTAATACTGTACAAATGACTTTGGGTTATAATATTTTTAAAATGTTTTGAGAGTGAAATTTCTTAATATTGTTGCTATTGTTGCTATTGCTGCTATATATCAACATATATATTTTATGGACAGCTCTAGATTTTTGAATAAATGAAGAGACTGGAGTCTGTCATTTTGTATCCACCTCTTATATGAAGGGCACTTCATGTGCTAGCTGACAGTACTCCTCTTTTGCAGGACTGTGCTTTATCATCAGGTTAAGTCTTTCACAGTATATTGCATGCTTACAGAAGCTACCTAGTAATTGTAGGTGAAAGATAAGGTTTTTGTCATTAATGCTGAATGTCTGTTGTGTTAGACTGCGTTTTTTCCTGAGAAGCTCTAAAGCTTTCCCATGAAGTAGTATCATGAATTATATGGAAGTGATGATGTTTTTCTTGTTTTGTTTTTAGGTAGTGGGTCCACCTGGTACTGGAAAAACTGATGTAGCAGTCCAAATAATATCCAATCTTTATCATAATTTTCCAGAACAGCGAACTCTTATAGTTACCCACTCTAATCAGGTAAATTATATAAAATTTTCCTGTAAGAACAACAGATGCTGAGATTAGTTGTTTCATGACTGCGGTTGTTTCTAACAATGAAAACTTGAGTCAGTTTGTGTACAGTTTATGTACCAGCTTTATAATACGAGATTACATTTTTGAATTTCAAGTTCATAGTTCTGAGATGTCAGATGGTTTTCTTATATTTAGCTGCTTGGGGGTGGAAATTAGAAAGTATTTTGAATGTGTCAGCACTGTTCTCACAGTTGCACGCTGACAACAAACCAAATTTTTTGCTAACAAGCTGATTGGGTCTCTGGTTGCTCTATGTTTTTTTTATGCTTCCAAGTGAAGACATGAAAGGTAGCATGTCACCTTCAGCTGGCTATTTACCTCCCTTTCACAAGAAATGAAGACTAACTGCTGCTTACTCGGTCACCATTAAAATAGAAAAATGTCTTAAGGATTCCTATTCTGTAGCTGTGTCTACTTTAGGAGGATTTGGCTCTAAAGTCATCTTTCCCTAATAAAGCAGGGTTGAAAAAGGAAAGGGTTGAAAGCCCATGTCTGCTGGGCAAAAAAGTAGGGAATTATTTTTTGAGGTAGGTGGGAGACTGTTTTTACCAGGAAAAAAGCTATATTAGCACATTAACCTTAAACTGTACTTTGGAATTAAAACTCTCACTATTGGTCATTCACTTCAGTAGTGTTCATTCCTTATACTTTTGACACTTGCTAGTAATGCTTGCTTATGTTCATCCTTAAAATTCCATAACTCAGTGATCCAGTGCTTGCGTCTTACTCTTCGAAAAATATCTGAATTAGACTGGTTGCTAATAAGCTGTTAGAGAATTGAAGTGTTTAAGTCACGAGTAAGATGTAACAGAACATGGTGTTGTGCTGTGGCATACCTTGAAGAGCTCAGGTGTGCAGTATCTATTTGAAATGGAGACGTGGCATTGGCCAACATCAGAGAACACTCTTCTTCAAGTTTTCACTGAAAGTCACTTAACAAAATCAGTTCAAAATCATCTAACAAAATATGTGTTTGCAAAGTATATTTCTTGACAGTTTTATTAACTAATAGTTGTGTAAACCTTGATTTTTTTTTTCTAATTAGATGATGGAAACAATTTTTAACTTTTGTATAAGGCATGTATAGACAGCCATTTCAGTAGACTGATTTCCTCTCTCAAGATTAAGAGGTCTAGTTTCAGTGTTACCTTCATGTTTGCTCTGTCTTCAGCTGTTACCAAAATAGGCATCTATTCTAGCTGGCTCATCAATAAATCTTCAGTTTTCCCTACAAGGGTCTCTGAACTTCTAAAAACTGCTCTTTGCTCTGTTCTTGTCAATCTTTAGGCTCTGAACCAGCTGTTTGAGAAAATCATGGCTCTAGACATTGATGAGCGCCACCTCCTGCGTCTGGGTCATGGAGAAGAGGAATTGGAGACAGAGAAGGATTTCAGCAGGTGAGCAGGAAGGAGGTGTCACTGATAAAGGGGCTTGTGCAAGCGTTGTAGCTGCAGCGCATGTGCTGGATCCCCTCTGCCTCCCCTATAAGTGAGCACAGGCCCCCTGTCCTTGGCAAGCTTTACTCTCCTTATATGATTGAGTCCAGGTAGTGCTGACTGCTCTTATTTTCAATGTAATAGGGAGTCTCGGGTTTCAGTCAGCATACACGCTATCTGAGAATCCAAAGGCAAAATCAGGGGGTTGCTTGTTTACAGATTGAACCATTTGAAAGATATAGCTAACTATATGTTGGACAGTTATGCATTTTATAGAGCTGATATGTTTTGTGAGAGTAAGTTGGACAGATTTTCAAAGTAGTTTTTTTTTGTGTGTGCAAATATACTATCATTTTTACTGAGATGCTGAATATTGCATATATAAATGCAAAGGCAAAATGAATCATTTTGCTTACAGTTGTTGAGAACACTGCATAATATTCAATCCTTCGGGTAATTAGAACCAATCTGTATTTAAGGATTAAGGCATATTTTATGTCATTGGTAAATAACACACAGTATTTTCATAAGGAAAGCTTTCAAACCTTTATCAGCGCAAAGAACAAGCTCCTGTAAATATTTTTGTTTTATATGTCACTCATTAGTCTGGTTGATGTCAGTAGGATTTCACATATTCATAAACGTGAGCGGGAGTAAGGGTCATGTACTGGAAATAAAAGGACTGTGCGCTACAGGATTATTATATCAATACTTTGACTTTTTAAAAGCTGTAGTAAAAGTTACATATGGACACTGGAAGTTACCTAGCTATGTGTAGTGGAGCTTTATTCAGCTAAAGGAATACTTAAGTGTTGGGTTTTTTTTTGTTGGTGGTTTTTTTGTTGTTGGTTTTCAAGATTGAATTCTGTGACATAATTGCTCTAGAAATTTAGCAGTCAAAATCTTAATGAACTAATGTCGTGTCAGGTACTTATTTAGTAGACTTAATATATTCTGTGAACAATAATGCTAATCATTAGAAGTATTTCTTTTCTTTTTTCAAGAGAGAGAGAAAGAGAGGCAGAGAGACAGAATGATATGTTGTCATTCTTTTCCACAGTAATTCCAGACTGACGTGACATTACTGCAAAGTTCTGTGGGTTTTGGCAATTACAGAGAGAGGGATGTGTGATGTGGGTTGCACTTTTGAAAGAAGAGAAGCTTATTTCCTATTTGCTTGTTTTTACTTGTTTAAGTTGCTTCTAAATTCATGCTATAAAGCTATTAAAAAGCTAAAGGCAACTTTATAGAGTACAGGAGTACTGTTTAAATAATCCTTACTATTTGCCAACCCCTTTTGTTCCTTTTTGCTGCCTTTGCTGGCCAAGCAGAAGAGGGTAGTATAAGCATATAAGGTGGAGAGGAGCTGATTAAGTTGGTACTGTTATTGAGGAAGAGTAAAAAGGTTTTTTTTTTTTTTTTTTTTTTTAGCCCTGGATGAACAAATATAACAGGGCGTATGATGCGAATTATGAGGAATAAGAAGAAACCCCTAAGCATGGAAATAAACTAGTTGCAGTCAGTTGTAATAATGATGAATTAATGTTGTTGAAGGGAAAAAATACTCAACATTCCAGGAGTCTTCACTGGCATAGCTCCTGCAGAAGGAACTTGTTTTTTCCAGTTTTAAAACAATGTCATATTCAGTTATGTCTTACTGAATTAGTATTTCCAGCTTTAACTACTCTAAGTTCTCAAAAGAAGACAATAGAACACATTGTGATTCCCAGGACATGTTTTTTTGGCTGTGCAGAAAGCATTTTTGATGAATAGTAAGTTTAATGTGAGAATTTTTTTTTTTGCTTAAACTTTTATTTACATATGTATTTGTAAAAGAAAGCGTTCTGCTTCTCCCTTACCTCCTTGCTTTCAACCACTTTCAATTTTTGTTGTTCTTGCACCACTTCTCTGCAAGCGAGTGCACAGATGAGGAAAGTGGCCTATGAAGGCGAGTGAAGGGATTTCAGTGGGCGGCTGTGCTTAGGCACTCCAAGGGTCTCAGACGTGTCTAACTGGCTGCAGACCTGTCCAGTTAGGCAGGCTGAGCATTATTGCAAGGCATTTTACAAATGGCTGAAGATAATTAGCCTTTTGGTGCTGAAACTTGGAGTGCTGCGTTCCAGTTTCAGTTGTCCATAGAGTCCTGTGAATTTGCATATTCTTGTATGAGGTGCAGTATGCCGTAGTTTCCAACCTATCATAGAACCATAGAATGCTTAAGATTGGAAGGGCAGCACCATCCTCCTCACTGCCTCCCTTGAGGTATATAGGTTGATACATTCTTGGGAAATAAAGTAAAACCCGTTTCGTAATTATGCTTTGCTCTTTGCTGTACTTGAAATTCTATTCAGTTGACTGTTCAGCGTGAAGAAGAGAAGGCTGAGAGGGGACCTGATCAGTGTATACAAATACCTCAAGGGAGGCAGTGAGGAGGATGGTCCTGGCCTCTTTTCACTGGTGGCCACCGACAGAACTAGAGGTAATGGCCACAAACTGAAGCACCAAAAGTTCCACAGGAACTTAAGGAAAAATTTCTTAACAGTGAGGGTGACAGAGCACTGGAACAGGCTGCCCAGAGAGGTTGTGGAGTCTCCTTCTCTGGAGATCTTCAAAACCCGCTTGGACGCAGCCCTGTGCCACGTGCTCTAGGTGACCCTGCGTGTGCAGGGGGGTTGGACTAGATGACCTCTAGAGGTCCCTTCCAACCTTAAGCATTCTATGGTTCACATTGTGATTCCCAGGACATGTTTTTTTGGCTGTGCAGAAAGCATTTTTGATGAATAGTAAGTTTAATGTGAGAATTTTTTTTTTTTTGCTTAAACTTTTATTTACGTATGTATTTGTAAAAGAAAGCGTTCTGCTTCTCCCTTTTATCCCTTTTGTAGATATGGAAGAGTTAATTATGTCCTTGCTCGAAGACTTGAGCTGCTACGAGAAGTTGGGCGATTGCAAGAGAGTCTTGGAGTCCCAGGAGATGTTTCTTACACTTGTGAAACAGCTGGACACTTCTTCTTATACCAAGTAAGGGCTGAAGTACTTTCATATAGGCTGTATGACCTCAATATGTTATGAAACATGCTGTAAAAATTGGAGTGAATTTTTCAGAATTAAATATAAAATCCATTTTCTTTGGTGGTTTTAAATACAATAACAACTAAAACTGTAATTATAACATTATTTATATGTATTGCTATTGTTTTAAGCCTTGCCTTAGTGACTCATGAGTTGGAAAGCTGGCGTTCCTGCTTCTTGTGGCTGTTGGCAAAGTTTCTGACAAGGAGTTTCCCCTTCAAACAGGAGAAGCTCTGGGATGCTTTGTGTTTTTGACAGGTTTTAGAGCAGCTACAACCATTGATGCTAGAAAGCTTTTTATGGTGGTGATGGCAGCATGAGCTTGGATACAAAATTCTGAATTTCTCTATACCCTCCTTATCCTTGTAGTGCTTTTTAGTTGCTTCATCTGTAACAGCAAGTAGTGCATCTCAAAAGGAGTAGACTTAGAGTGGTACTGAGGACCAGATGTCCATGCTATATTTGCTTTTACAGAGGTTACTTTGTGCCAACTCAGGTGTGGTTTGATGTATTAAATGGTCATTAGCTATTGGAGAATATTAGGAGAATATTGACTAGTGTGCATCTGCTGGTTTAGTATGGAATTTAAAACAATATGTTACAAGTGGACACAATGAGGAGGTATACTTCAAAAGTGTTTTACCAGTTAGTGATAAAAATGCATATGTTATTATGTTTTAATCTATTCATAACTTTTATGTTAAAAGCTGCTTTATTTAACCGTTAAAGCTAAAAAATGTATGTTACATTTATTCAATGATTTTTTTAAATTAAATTAATTACATTAAAAAAATTCTTTACGTTTTTCTTTGCCATAGGTAATGTCTCGTTGGGAGGAATATATCAGTAAAGTGAAAGTCAAAGGTGGAAAACAGCCTGATGTTGCAGATGTTTCCAGATTCTTTCCTTTCCACCAGTATTTTGCAAATGCTCCTCAGCCAATTTTCAAAGGTGAATCTTACGAAGAAGATATGGAAATTGCTGAAGGGTGTTTCCGACATCTTAAGAAAATATTTGCCCAGCTTGAGGTAAAAACACGTGGCTGTTAGAAATACCTGAATCCATAAATACCATCCCAGAATTCCCATTCCCTTGCACCCTAGAGGTAGCATACACTGTTAGGCAGCCATCCCCTTTGGCTTGCAAGGCATTCAGGTGAGCGCTTCCCTGTTGAGTGTATTTTGTCCTGGTTTACACTAGGGACAGTAGTTTCTAGTCATTCTACTGTGATTGGAGGAAGGAGCTGTTCACTGTGCTCCATTTTTCACTTGGTCAAGCGTAAGAGCCTGAATAACCTATCACTGCTCCTCTGATCCTTGTGTTTACAATGAATTGCCTTTAAGCAGATAACCTAGCAGCAACATAAGCAGATTATCATAGATCATCTCCAGAATTGTTTGAAGGGGTTCGTAAAAATGTTTAAAAAAAAAAAAAGCCTTAAAAAATTAAAAGGTGATCTCAGTGTCATTTGGTTATATTAATAGATTGGTGATATATCACCTTGATAAATGTATCATATAATATCAATTGTATATATTGATCTTGGGGTCGTATTATGATGAAGCAAGTGGAAAATGAGATGAGTGAGTTAAGTGTGTTGGGCCGAGGGGAGGTAGTCCTTAGACAACTGGAGGTTTCTGAGTGAATAATTGTTATAATCAGTAACTAAAACTGAAGTTTTCTTTTCTCTCTCATAGGAATTTAGAGCATTTGAACTTCTCCGCAGTGGCCTGGATAGATCCAAATACCTCTTGGTGAAAGAAGCAAAAATTATTGCCATGACCTGTACTCACGCTGCTCTGAAAAGACATGACTTGGTTGAATTAGGTTTCAAGGTAATAATGATGCTAGTGATACAAATCTTTTTTTTTTTCTTCTAACACAAACTTTTGGTCTGACCTAAATGTAGACAGCTAGATTATTTTGAGTTTTGCCTTTGACTGGAATATTTCTAATTGGAATTTTATTGAAAAATAGTTTAATTTCTACTTGCCTGTGTGAAATAGAGGTCACTTTGAAGACATTGTGTATGTTGAAATACAGCCATTTAAAAATGAGCTTTGCTGTCTCAAATGTTGAGCTGCAGTGATATGGTTGAGTAATAAAATAAAGGCAGGATAGAATTGGGGGAAACAACATTCTCAACATTGCTTACCTAAAAAAAAATTATTTGAGTTCCTGCTCTTTTTCACACTGCAGTATTCTCTATAGTTGTTTACTGCAGACTTAGGTCTGACAAACACAAAATAAAGCTTTCCAGTTTACTGACTTCTTTTCAGTACTTCTCTCTTGAAACGTACCATTTTGGCTCACAGAGCCAGCTCCAGTGCAATTCCGCCAACTGCTATTATTTTTTTCCACTGCAGGAAACTTTTCTCTTGGGGAAAGATTATGCATGAGAAGTCTGTAATGCACTCTGTAAAGTAGAATCCTGCTGTTAACTGTCCCATCCATTGAAAATATATGATTTACCTGAATTGATGTTTCCTTTGGACAGGCTGTTTTACAGCCCTAGCTTGTATGACTTGGTTGACATTTCTTTACTCTCTTTCTCAGTATGACAACATCTTAATGGAAGAGTCTGCTCAGATCTTGGAGATAGAAACCTTTATACCCCTCCTGCTGCAGGTTAGAATTGAATTATGAACTATTCTGTTAAAAGCGGTAATTAGAAGTATGTATTCTTCAACAGGATAGCACAAGGAGAGTGTCTTCTGCAGAAAGTGATGTCAAACTGGTGTTTTGCATTTATGTCAATGGACAGTAAGAATTTTCCCAATGTTTTTCCTTAGTTGTTTATTATGTGTTTATAATACTGTGGCATCAGCTAATATGTTCTAAATCTGTTATCATTAATTGACTAAATAGTGGTATTAACAGACTCTTCATTTTGAAAATGAAAAAGTTCAAGATATTTGGTATTTGTAAAATAGGTCATGACTTTGTTACTTTTGCTTTCATTTAATAGGAATTATTAAACTCTTGGTAATTTAAAACATTGCTGTGCTTGCTGATTATAGAACTGTTAAGGTTAGAAGGGACCTCTATAGAGATCATCTAGTCCAACCCCCCTGCACACGCAGGGTCACCTAGAGCACGTGGCACAGGACTGCGTCCAAGCAGGTTTTGATGAACTCCAAAGAAGGAGACTCCACAACCTCTCTGGGCAGCCTGCTCCAGTGCTCTGTCACTTTCACTGTCAAATTTTTCCTTAAGTTCCTGTGGAACTTTTGGATTTTCAGTTTGTGACCGTTTCCGCTTGTCCTGTCGGTGGCCACCACTGGAAAGAAGCTGGCCCTATCCTCCTCACTGCCTCCCTTGAGGTATTTGTATGCACTGATCAGGTCCCCTCTCAGCCTTCTCTTTTTCACGCTGAACAGTCAACTGAATAGAATTTCAAGTACAGCAAAGAGCAAAGCATAATTACGAAACTGGTTTTACTTTATTTCCCAAGAATGTATCAACCTATATACCTGTGGTGTTGGTCAGCTTAAGTCAAAATTAACGCGTTTAGAGGTACACTGAGTACTTAGAACTCTCACAGAAGCTGGAGGCAGATAGAGAGGAAACATACTGATTGGTGTTCCAGGTTGTAGAAAGAGAAGTGGTTGCCCATTCTCCTCCATCTGCTTTTGACCAATGATAATGCATTTTTTGGCAAGCTAATTCGGAAATGCTTACCCTGGAATCAACTGCAGCATGTGTTGTGGCAAGCTAAAAACTGGCAGAATAAAAAGGGAATGTCAAATGGAAGCATTGCAGCTGGAAAGGCTCTGGTAAGGCAGGGAAGGAAAGAAGGAAACTGATAGGACGGATCCATAGCACAGTCTTTAAGAAGCCATGTAATAAATAACTGTGTTCATGGAGAGAGAAATATTTGCTTACCCTTCTAGCCTAAGAGATCCTTGTAATTAATCCCCAGCACTGTGATGGTTAAGGTTTGAGTATCTTTCTCGAAAAACATTTCCTCTGATTGTTTCTGGCAACAGAGATTAAAGGGGAAAAAAGCAATAGTAGTCTTTTAAATGATTGCAAATCAGTGTAGCTTAAGAACAAATTTCGAAATTTAGAGCTTCGAGTATGGCAGCTAATTTAACTATTAATATGCTGTAATTGAGTGCCTTTATTATAATGAGGTAATTTTTTAAATTCTAGAACCCACAGGATGGATTTAGCCGCTTGAAGCGATGGATTATGATTGGTGACCATCATCAGCTGCCACCAGTCATAAAGAACATGGCTTTTCAGAAATACTCCAACATGGAGCAGTCCCTTTTTACGCGGTTTGTTCGTGTGGGAGTGCCAACTGTTGATTTGGATGCACAAGGAAGAGCAAGAGCAAGGTAAGATGGAGAAAATAGTGTCTATACCATGAAAGAACTACCAGATTTTTATTTGTTTGTTTTTTCACATGGCAGTACTTTAAGTACTTCAGGGAAGATGACATTCAAAGGAATTTTAATTGTCTTTCTAAGTTTGGTGGGGTTTTTTTTTTGTTTACTTTGGGGGGATTTTCTTTGTTTACAGCTGAGGTTTTTAAATAAAATACAGGTTCACTTTCTAAACCAATATATTTGATACATTCGAGGCTAAACCAAAATTTGATATTTCCCTTAAAGTTAGTAAAATGCACACAAACATATAGCTATGAACACTACTCATAGGAGACCTTCAGGTAAAGGGGAAAGACACTTTTCTTAAAGCATTAGAGACATTGACTGTAAGAGACTGTTAAGTGAACTGAATGAAGTCCATTAAAGCCAAGGACCAAGGTTCTTCCCCCTGTACAATTTTTTTTTTTTTTTTTTTTTTACCTTGTGCATGAATAGCTCTCTAATCACAGTTCTGCATTTTTTTACTGGCCAAAGAAATGGTATTTTTACATTGAATGCCTTAAGCTATTAAATAATGTTAGGTGTAAGAGTATCTAGCCTTTGGGTGCCATCACATGTCTCTGCAGATTAGTGCCTACCTACCTTTGCAAAGGTTACATCCATTCTTTTGAATTTCAATCTGGTCTCCCTTTGACAGTGGCAGGAGGTGAGTTTTTTGAAAAGCAATCTGAAATTCCTTTGGAAGAAGGTAGATAGAGATGGATACCTGCATTTACAGAAGAAAACCGAAATATAGGACAGACTTGTTCCAGTTTGTGAAACAGGTTGCTGGAAGAACTGAGTTGGGACCTGAGAGGTCCTAGATTAATGCCATATGCAATAATCTGTATTTTACTAAGGAAACAGTCTGCAGAGCAAAACAATACTTAAGCAATCTGTTTCAAAGATTATTTAAACATAAAAACCTTCGTCTTATTTTAATTTGGACAAAATCCTTTCTGAAAATTTTGCTGTTATAATGTCTATTGTTTTATGCTAAGTTTGCAGAATGGAATGTGGGTGGGTTTTGTTTGTTTGTTTTTTAAAATTCCTCCCAACAGTTCTTTAAAGGAGAGTATTCTTCCCTGATGGGAGAGGAAGGAGAATTCAGTTCAAACTGCAGCTATGAGTGATGGTATCAGAGAATATGAAGAATTAGTCAGATTTCTGTGCTCTCCAGAGGAAAGTGAAATCTGGAGTCCTCTGTGTGAGAGAACAAGAAGGAAAAACAGAACTTGAAAAATGAATACTAGATGGCTTTCACATGTGTAAATGAAGAAAACCTGCAGAAATACTCGCATGGGAGGGTGTATTTGTACTGAACTACTTCGAATGACCTAACTCCCTTTTAACTGTTTGGGTTTGTATTTATGTTTTTTTGGACAGTTTGTGTAACCTCTACAATTGGCGTTACAAGAATCTAGGTAATCTGCCTCATGTGCAGCTTCTGCCCGAGTTTAGAACAGCCAACGCTGGGCTCCTGTATGACTTCCAGCTAATAAACGTGGAAGACTTCAATGGCGTGGGAGAGTCTGAACCCAATCCTTATTTCTATCAGGTAAATCAAATGCATACTGTATTTCATCAGGATATGCCTTAGTCTGTCTTCAGTGCAGATTTAATAACAAAATACAGGTCTGTTTCAGGCTCTCAGGTAGAGTTAAACATGAATAAATATGGTTATTCATCTTGTAATCAGTTTTGAATGCTGACAATGAAAATGAAGTAGAAGTGGCATAGTCTTGCCCTGTATGTAATAATGTCGAAAAGCCTGTTCCCAGAAGAATGAAATGGTGCTCTAAGAAATGTGGGTGTGGGTGTAAACTGCCAAACCGAGTGAACTGTCAAAAACCTTAGCCTTGGAATTTCTCAACTAAATTTTTAAATTCATCCATCTATAGTCATCTCCTATGCATCTTCAATGGCGGAAAACCTTTTACACTTGTGATAGGATACTCATATTTTAAATCCTTTTTTTTTTTTTTTTTTCCAAAATGTTTCCTGTTTAAAAAAGGTGATAAAAAACATTTGTTGCTCAAATTACTAGCTTGTGTTTCAGAAGTGTTGAAAAACTGTAGCTTTGTACAAGTCCATGAGTTTAATACAAATTCGGGGTTCAGATCTTACTTTCTGTTTAATATGGAAAGCAGGAAATATAGGTTAAGATAGTAATGTTTCATGCCTTTTTTTCTCCCCTGTGAACATTATTGAGAGAGACTAAATACCTCTGAGGGATATGAAGAATATTCACTCTTATTTTCTCTAACTCAAACTAGAGTGCTGCTCAGGAGTGTTGATCCATAATCTGCTGTATTTCATTTCCAGATTGAGGGGAGGGTTATTTGGAGAGGAGACTTTTATTTGGGCACTTCTTTCTTTCCATAGACTTACTAGACAAAAGCTTGTAGAATATATTTATGTCCACATGTATTTGCTGCACATAGGAACGGCTTTTTCCAGGTAAGGCAGAGCCCTGGTCATCAGAGGAAGTAGGAGGTTGGTTTGTTTAGCTTAGTCCAGCAAAGGCTTCAAGGGGATAAGATTGCCTGGATGAGCGTGAATAAATGTCAAAAAATGGGGACAGTTTTTCAAACCTGAAAGATCATTTTTGTCTAAGGAGAATGGATGTAAACAGGCCATGAATAACTTCAGTCTGGGAAGTGGGCAAAGCTCTCTAATGGCCAGAAGAGCGATGCTTTGGAGCAACCATTTATTACAATCAATGGCACAGAAGACAAATGAAAATGCAAAATAATATTTAATCCATCTGAAATTTAATAGGGATGGATTGCAGGAGAAATCAATGGAATTGACAATCCAGATGTCTGTCCTAGTTAGTAGTTGGAAAGGACACCTGTTTTATATGAAGTCACTTTTACTTTGAACTAACCTGAGAGTGATTAAAACATTTGTGTGCTTATTTGGAGTCAAGTCATGTCAGTGCCAAGCACATTTTAGACTTTTGCATTTAAGTAATCTGTAACATATCAGTTTTTAATACTTTTTAACAAATTATGATTCCACAGTTTCGGAGTGCTCATAATAGGCGGTATTTGGGTATATGACTTTTAAGAAGAAGAAAAAAAAGAAACATGATGTTTCCTGTAATAGTACTGCTAAGTTTGCAGCTCCTTTGTGCATACAGCTGTATGTGAATACATTTAGATACAAATGTATAAATACCTTAATGCTAAGTTAATGTATATTAGTATTTAATTTAATGCATGTTAAATAATACATATATTCATATTTATCATTTGTTTAAATGTTTAAAAATGTAAATGTCAGTATATTTAAGGACTATGAAATGTTATCAATCTTATATTGAAACAAAACTCGGTGCATCTTAATAGGTATTGGAACATGCCAAGCAGTGACTAGAAATATAGTGATGTTGAGGTCTTTAGCAATTCTCTGCAGAGGCATCTAAATTGGACTGGTTAAGCATACCTGTGGTTCTTTTATTCTTTCAAAATGACTTTTGTTAAAGTGAGTAAAGGAACATCAGATGTATAGACACTCTCTCAGTACTGTGTCCTCTAAATACACTATAATGCCTCAGGTACTATTCATTCCAGTCTTCCAAGACAAATAACTTTTTTTTTTTTTTTTTTTTCTTTTAAACCCAAGAATCTTGGTGAGGCAGAATATGTTGTGGCACTCTTCATGTATATGTGCCTGCTTGGTTATCCTGCGGACAAGATAAGCATCCTGACAACCTACAATGGACAAAAGCACCTGATCCGTGATGTCATTAACCAGCGCTGTGGAAATAATCCACTCATTGGAAGGCCAAACAAGGTGACTTTGAAAATACCTGAGTTTTTGAGGTGGTCTCTGTGTGTGTGTTTATTTTCATAATTTTCATGTTATAAAACAGTTGAATAGAGTCATCATTTTCTGTGCAAGTATTTACAGAGGAGCATCAGTTTTTGTTCATATGGTTTCTGCGGTCATAGAGTAGTGCTGTCACTTCTGGTTGTAATCTGTCATGCAGAGTGAATATGGCAAAAGTTCGACAGGCTACAGGTTATCTGGGACAGAGTAACTCTTTACTCTTTTGTCCCAAAAAAGCTTCTTTAGAGAGATCCTCTCAAAGTGGATATAGCTATCTGATAAAACATATGATGAAAAATCTTAGAAAACAAAAGTCTGGTGCTAATTCTGCAGGTTAAGATATTATAAAACGGATGGCTTTGTAAAGTCTGGATGGCTTTTGGTATTAGCGCTGTAATAGTGCTAATAGCTGTGTGTATGTAGTGTATGTCTGCTTTATGAGGGGGGAAAAAGGCTCCTCAACATCTTTCAAAGAGAACAGGTTGATGATTTTTCAGACACAGGTTAGAAGATAACTGAAACAGAGGGAAGTCATTCTCTTCTCTCTTCCCACTTACTGTAATGGGAATCTGAAGTTGATGGTAAATTGTTGATGTTGCTTTTTAAATGAAAGGGAAAAAATAACTTTGGGGGGGGTTTGTTTTTTATTCTTTAGGTGACAACTGTAGACAGATTTCAAGGTCAACAAAATGACTATATTCTCCTTTCACTCGTGCGCACCAAAGCTGTAGGCCACCTTAGGTATGTAAGAAGATAACTGAATAAAGTCATGTAGCAGAAGGATGTTTATTGTATGAAGGTATTCAACTAAATAGTAAAAACAAAGCTGAATGCTATTTATGGAATGAAGCTCAAACCTATTTCCATATATAGCTGTGTAGCAGCCTCTTTGCAACCACTTTATCCATCAGTATTGGCTCTTATCTAAAACCTATAATTAGTTTGTATTACTGCAGGTAGGCTGAACTTGGTTTCACCCTTGTAGAATGATAGGAATGTAATGCTGTTCGGCAAATACAGGCTTGAAACTTTCTTAGACTTTCTCCTGTAACTGAGTTGATTTGCTTTGTATCAAAAGTGTGTGACCTTTGCGTAATTTGTACTCTGTTATATAGTTTAAACTGTTTGCACTTCAGTTATGTTGTGGGGGAAGCCTTGTCTATTCAGCAGTAGTCAAATGTCTATTATCCAACTCATTTCAGCTTATTCAGGGATACAGAAATCCTGTTGTGATTTGTTCCTAATGTAAACTTTTACCTCCAGAATCTAGGAAGAATGTGAAGGATGATTTTTTAGTATCATTAACAGTGGATTTAACCCTCTTATTATATATTATCTCTAGGATTTATTGAAACACTGTGTAGAAAAAATAAGGAATAGTAGTATTTTAGCGGGTTACTGTACATTTCCCTTAAAAATACTTCCAGTTGTCTTTATTTTAATTATATCATCAGAGATAAAGAATGTGACTGTTTTTTTTGCTGTTTGTTTTCTGAAGGGATGTCCGAAGATTAGTTGTTGCCATGTCAAGAGCCAGGCTTGGGCTTTATATCTTCGCCAGGGTATCGCTGTTTCAGAACTGCTTTGAGTTAACTCCAGCTTTCAGTCAGCTCACAGCTAGACCACTTCACCTCCACATAATTCCCACGGAGTATTTTCCAACAGCAAGACAGGTAGGAACACATGTGCTGAATTTTGCTATCTGTAATGGGTGTCCTTGTGGCCTGCCTTTTGAAAGTGGGACTGCTGTGTTACTCCACTGGTTAAAAAACAGTGCTTGGGTAATCATGTCCCTGGAGTGAACTTTCACCATGATGCATCAGCTCTTCTTAACTGAAGCTGTTGTTTGGGTGTAGACATCAGGAGTACTTTCAGTGAAATGTGCTGTGTGAAAGCAGAGGAGACCATCCTTTCCGTAATGTGTTGGGAGAAGAGTCCCCAAGAGCCTCAGGCTTCTGTAGTTCAGAGTCTTCTGTGCAGATTTTAGGTTATCACACTAACCACCAAGCTCTTGACGGGGTTGGGATGGAGCCTACAGTCCAGGAGGGCAAGTGTCAGCAGGGAGCTTGATTGTGGCAGACAAGTAGGCCAAGTCCTGTTCTGATGCTGAACTATTTATGTCTTTAGTTAAATAGGTCTTAAGTCCAAAATGCACTCTGTGGAACAATTGTCAGAAACCTGTCTTTCCCCTTCCTGAGGAGAGAATATTTCTTTTCTAGACTGCAGTATCAGAGTTAACATAGTTGCCTAAAGTACAAGACCCACATTTTCTGTGTTGCAAAAAAAATTAGCTGTTTTTTATTTAATTGCTTTTTTTTCAATTGGAGGGAAGGGAAGGGTTATATGTGTTGCTCAGTACACTTAAGTTAAACCTGAATGCCTTGAATAGGCATTATGTTACTTTGTTTTGCTGAACATTTACTTTTTTTTCCCCTTCCCTAGAATGGAGAAAGACCTTCTCACCAAATACAAGTTATTAAGAACATGCCTCAAATGGCTAATTTTGTGTACAATATGTACATGCACGTGATACAGACTACACACCACTATCGACAGGTAAGGACCTTCTAGTTTCTAAAATGAACTGGGTTTTAGTGAGTAACTAGGGGAGCTGTTATGATTTGAGACTGTTTTTATTTCTGTTTCAAGTTCCAGTAGGCTTTATGGCCAGCATTGAGGATATTTACCTCTCTAAAACCCTGTAGTAGCAGGAGCAGCATCTTGTAGTAATTTAGGTCCCAATTAAGGCCCCCAGAATAATAGTAACTAGTGCCGAGTTGCTGGACATGGTTCTGTTGGAGCCCAGAAAATCCATACGAGCACTAAAGCATTAGTCTGGCCAACACTTGATTAAGTTAAAGTGCTGTGTTGTGTTTCAGGCAAGTGCACTGCAAACGTTGCAGCACGTCTGTGTGTGTAAGGATGTGCTGTAACAGTCATGCAGAGCAGAGTAGATGGTGTCCAGAAGCCATTCCAGCCAAGTGAGCCCCCTGCCCTGCTCAAGCTGTTAGCAGCTGTAGCACTTTCATTCTGCGTTTAGCCCTGGTTCAGCACCATGCGGACTGGCATGGTACAGAAACACTTGTAGATGTGTTTTCACATGCTGTGCCTAACTTGCATGGCAGAAATCCCCAGAGAAGAATTCGGAGCCCTGAATTAGAAACACTTGGATTCCTTATCCAGTATATGTGCAGAGATTTGAAAAGGTTTAAGCAGTATGCTGAACAGCAAGCTGCCTTCATTCAGCCTGCTAGGATTGGTAGCTGCCCAGAGCTACGTGGTACTAAACACAAAGGGAGAGGCCTCAGATCCTGCCCCTCAGCTGCAGCACCTCTCACTCCGTGTCTGCAGCCTGTAGTGTCTGCTTAATTCCATGTCTGCAGTCCCGTCTTCCATCCTGTGAAACTCTTGTTGGCTTTCGCTCCTCTACAGAACCTCCAGATGGATGTAAAAGATGATGGGTGTTTTGTTCAGTGTTAACTGGCTGTGGAAAGAGCGTAGGATTATCTTTCGATGGGTTGGTCCCATCCAACCCATCCAAGCCTGGGAAGCATCACCTCCCTTAACACAAGGGTGCTTCTCCATCTCCCTCCTTCTTCCAGGGGTTATTTCATCTAGTATATCAGCAGCATTAAGCAGTAGAGATCAAAATCCAATACGCCTCCCTAAACTGAATGCCAGACCTTCAGATGCAAAAGGTCTTTCCCTCTTTGCTCCTTATTTCAATGAATCTTAGATTTTTTTTTTCCCCTTGAGGGAGACAAGTGCAGTGAATTTCGAAGCATTTTACTACTCAGATCAAGCCTTTGCCAGGCATGCTGGGTATTTTCTGTCTATTTGAGGAAATAGACAGAAATTAATTAACTTACTGCTGTACAGAAAGGGACTAAAACTTCAACTTTTTTTTTGTAACTTGTCAAGAGTAACACTGTGTTGTGTCAGAAGCTGGGCGCCGTAAGGCTGTTTCTGGAGTTGGTTGGTCTAACTTGCTTGTAGATCTCTATTGCGTGGACAACATCTGATGAGGCTCCACAGGGACTCGGTGTATGCGCAGTTGGGCACATTGAGATGTAGGTAGATAGGCCTGTCAAAACAGAGAAGTGTTGCTCCTTTTAGCATTATAACTGTATCCATTGCTAGCTAAAATTAGTTGTACAACTGCTGGTTCCCTACTGTGGCAATGAGTCACGCTGTCCTTGCATGAGGAGACAAAAAGCAAATTAAAAGCAATGGGCAGGCACTAAAAAAGAGTTTTCCTTTATCCTGCTTAGTACAGCATGATATTTTTCATTTACCCTGCTCTTAACTGTAGTCACGAAGCACAATATGAATATAAATACATCATAGAATAAGTCAAAGTTTGTCTCAAACATCAGGCATATATTTTAATAATTGAAGGATCTCTGGTTTTACAATATTCAGCTTTGTCAAGAACAGATTATAGGGACTGAAATGGTAATTTCACTGTCTGTTAAAATGCTTTTCCTACCCCTGCCAGTAGTTACAATTGCTGCATAGATGCATGCTTGTCAGAAATTTGTAATATTAATGTCATCTAATTGAAGATAAGATTCTGTGTAATTAAATACTTAATTTGTCATGTGAAACCAAGTTGCCTGTAAGCAAAACATGATTAAACATGATCTGCTGGAGCTTTGTCAAGCTACCATGTCATTAAAACTCTTCATAATATTCCTTGGAAATATTCTTCATGGCATTAAATCACATCAGGCTGCAAGAAGCATGAGCATTTCTGTGCAGCCTGGAGTTGTTTAGGATTATCATCCTCTTCAGCTCACTGTATCCTTTAGGTCTTTTGTCTAGTCTGTAATGTGGCCAGCATTGCTGCTTGTGTCCTAGAATCATAGAATGCTTAAGGTGGGAAGGGACCTCTAGAGGTCATCTAGTCCAACCCCCCTGCACACGCAGGGTCACCTAGAGCACGTGGCACAGGACTGCGTCCAAGCGGGTTTTGAAGATCTCCAGAGAAGGAGACTCCACAACCTCTCTGGGCAGCCTGTTCCAGGGCTCTGTCACCCTCACACTGTCAAGAATTTTTTTCCTCAAGTTCCTGTGGCAGTTGTAGGGCTTTGCACTTGCAAGCTGCTTTTTTGGTTGCGAATAAAGTATATGTTTGTGCCAAATTTATGTCACAAATATCTAAGCGTCGCAAATTTATGTCACAAATATCTAAGCCTTACTGGTCCTGGAACCTCTGTTCTATACTTAAAATTGTGGATGAAACTTATTTAAATCAGGTAGTGGTCACAAAATATTTTGTTAAAGCTTTCAAGTAAAAATATTAAAATTAGGTAATAAATACTGGTTGAAAAGATCCGGTTCTTGAGGAGTCTGAGGTGGTGCTGGAGCACTGGCCACATCACCTCCATACTCTTGCTCACGTGTGGTTTTCACTCTAGCTCCATTGCTTGTGTGAGTGAGATAACGAAGTTTGTCTCCTTGGCCTGGGAATACGGAGCTTTTATCACACTCTTTCCAGGCATCGAGCACATCAAGACCACCGTGTGTGCCAAGCTTATTCTTGCTTGTACATTTAAAGGAATTAAGTGACTGCAAGTGATTAGTGTTTCTAACTAGTCTTTGTTGTTTTCTAATGCAAAATCCTAAATCTAAGATGAAAAAGATTGAACTAAAATAGGAATAGGTGCCCAGGTGTCTTGTTTTAAGACTGAATATATGAGGCTTGTTGTTGTTGTCTCTATTTTTTATCTAGCGTTTACTGCCCCCACCTGCCATGATTGAAGAACCTGAAACCACTCAGACTCAAGAGACAGAAGCAGAAGTTGAAGCACAAGGTATGCAGGAAGATACAGAAGAAGAAAATAAGTCAGGGGAAGAAGTAATAAAGGAAGGAGAATTGAAAGTGGCAGAAGTGGATGAACACCGGACGATGCCAGAACACCCAGGGAGAGACAGTGACAGCGAAGACAGTGAGCCTGAGGATGGGACCGAGAAGTGACTGAAGTGATCTCTGTCCTCTACAGCTTTTGGGAAAAGGGACTGGAAGAGCAGATAGTAACAACGTTGATGTTTTTACATGGACTTTTTAAAATGGTCACCTGTGTAATGTGACCTGTCTTATCTGTCCACCGAATACTTCAGTGGACAAACAAAATATTTGCCAGGTGTTGTACTGAATTCGTGTCAGTTCCAATAATGTGTTCAATGGCCTCAACTGATACATTGTTTCCTCTTCATAATTTCTTTAGTAAAGATGTTTTTATGATAACTTTGAATATTATCACTGAGTCATCCATTCAGCTTTACTGTTTAACTATATTCCATACTGCTTGGGCACTATAGTTTCCCTAATGTTACTGCACTGAAGAATTCCTTCTACAGACCTGGGCTTGCATACGTTGAGGTAGTGCTTTGGGCATAGGCTCAAGGTCAGTAAGGTACCCACGTTCATGTCAGTGCTCGAGTGGGTTAACTTCCACGTGTGCATCTCAAACCGGTGAGGGAAGGGTTTCTCCCTGATTCCTTAAGGGCATCTGCCAACTTTACAGGTGATTCAGGGGTTCAGTGAAACATTACGCAAAAGCAGCAGCCAGACGAACGTCCTGCGGTGCTGGCAAAGGAAAAGCGCGTGGCTTTACAGTACAGCACTTGGGTACTTGCCAGAAGGGTTTTATTGCTAAGTTGACCAAAGAATCATTAACTTACTAGTCTCTTATTAATAAGACTAAAGTTTTTCTTTTTTTTTATTTTTAGTAGAATAAGGAAAAAATGGTTAAAAAAAAAAAGAAAAAAAGAAAAAAAAGTAAGCCAACCTTTGAGAGAGATTTATTATGTATCTGTGTATGTGTGCTGAGATCCCATTTTCTCCCTTCTCCCTACCCTTCTCCCATTCCCAAATTCATTCTCCCCATAGCAGTTACAGGATAGCTCAGGTACAGCAGCTCACTGTACTGGTGTGCAGAGTTCCCTGGCATTTTTTATTCACTGCTGATCTAGCTAAAACCGGAAAATCTGAGCAGAGTGTGTGTTCAACCCTTATGCTGGGAGCAAGGGAGTGCATTGGTTGTTTCCCAATTTTCTGCATATGGAGGGCAAGTAGTGCAAAGCTGAATATTTGGGTGAGAACAGCTTCATGAAATAGCATCACATCTTCAGTCAGGGATAAGTAATACAGGACCTCCAGGCAACATGGGACCCACTCAGCAAAGGGTCATCTTTTCCAGCCTGTTTTCTGAAAATATCAGAGTCTGGCAGTCTTTCACTGTGCTTCAGAATTTTAAGGAAAAAATGGAAACAAATTCTGAAGGTTTTTTTTTTTTTTCCCTAAAATGGCCAATTGAACTAATATTGATAGAATCCCTATTATGACTACGATAAAGCAACTGAAGGTGAAAGCAATGTAACTCCTTCCGTGACTGTGATATAATGCTAACCTATAGCGCGGGTTTAGATACGATCCAGGATCTGAACAGCTTCTGAGAGCTTGATGTGCTTTTACTGTGGTCCGTATGGAGCTTGGAAGCCATTTGGCACTGCAGCCAAGACGGACGGCAAGTGGGTCCAAAAAGAATCGAGAACAAACTTTGCCCCAGGGCAAAGACTAGATAAGCAGGCCCTTTTAATAAACAGCTCTGAAAAATGCAGATAAACTCCTCAAGATAAGGGCGCTGCCTTTTCGTAGCCTACCTCGCACCTGCACTGCCAGTGGATGTGTGTGCTGGGGGTTTGCTGCCCTCGGGAAGCAAGCGGGCGCCTGCCACGGCCGCGGCCCTCGCAGAGGGTCGCTGCAGCTTCGTGGGGCACGAGAAGAAGAGAAATCCTGGAGGAAAAGTACTGTGGTGGGCAGCTGAAGTTAAATTATCCTGACAGAATGCCTTTGCTGACAGGACAAAATAAATCAGTTTTTCATCATTGAAATCACAAATGTGTTTTTAAAAAGACCTACAGGGTATTTTGATCACATATTGGATAAACAAGTTGACATGTAATTCTATTGAAATAAGAATTAGGTAACACTTGGAATCTCCTAGAGCAAATGGACAAAAGTAAATGTCCCCGCCAACAAATGAATCACAGCTTACGGCCATCAAGAAGCAGTGACTTCCACGGAGACGCATGGAGTGGGGTTTCTTTTGCCAAACATGGCAAAAATCCTCCTCCTAGAAACAAATCCGTAGAAAATGAATGTTTTCAGGGGAATTTTGAGGCTGCTTCTCGGCCTTTAGTGCCTCTATTGCTCTGTGTGTGTGTGGTTTTTTGTTTATTTGTTTTTTTACCCTGTGTAGTTTTCTTACAGCACAGTTGCTGCAAAGGATGAGGTGCCATGGTCATGTTTATGTACTATAGTACTAATAAATATGTTTTAGAAGCATACTTCTTAAAACTGCAATTTTATTAGCAGAACTTTCTTGAAAGACTTGATGTTAAGTCCCTATAATTGCCTTTTAGGTGGTTTCTAAAACACACTGTACTCAAGCTTCCAGAATGAAATTTCTCCTTACTAATAGAGGCAAAAGTATGACAAAATTACCACACCACAAACAGTACAACAATAGAGGGAGAAACAATACCACCCACCTCTTATTCTCTTTGACCTGTTTGTAAATACTAGATTTCAGGGGACTACATTCTACTATTGCAACAAGAAAATTACATTTTTTCCTCACTGTTCCCTTAGGCAACAAGGGTAGATTCCTCCTTCTTCACCTTGCACTGGAAGGGCTTTACCAGCTTAATCTGACCTGCACCATGAATAATGTATCAGGTTGCTATTGAGTAAAAATAATTACATTTACTTTCCTTTGTGTTTTTTGCTTTCCTTGAGAAAAGAGCAAGGACAAGTTTGTTTTTGCATCGCGTAATGATATCTTTAATTGTAATACAGAAGCCTATTGCCATATTATCTGGAGAACAAGATAAAAATAAAAGCTGAAGAAGAGTTGTTTCTGCTCCGGTAAGAAACTTCCCAGCGTTCAGGGAAGAACAGTATGGGAATTTTGTATTTGTATAGAAGAAAAGGTAAAGCCAAGTAAGAAGTTGAGCCTTCAGCTGCCAGTTAGGGATCATCTATAGGTGTCAGTGAACCAATGCATATCTTAAGTGCATGTGTGCCTAATGAAATGTAATTTTGTAGATCCAGAGAAGAGCATGAGAGGGGAAGGTAGAAATCCAAATAAGGGTCAGGAATATCTCAGCCTTGGCACTGCTTGCTGGAGATAAAAAGAAGCCGCCCTTACTGCATTTATCAAGTGTGAATTCCTAAACTGCTGCAGCCCATGGAAGAGGAGCCCTGCTACGCATCTGCAGACGCTTCAGCGTCCTGCTCGGCTGGCCTCACATCTCTCGTGTGTCAAGAGCACTTATTTTTAGATGGGCCGGTCACCGGGGACGTAGCGTATCTTAACTACTGTATAGGAAGTAGCCTAGGGACAGGAGAGGTGGAGAGGGACAAGCTCAGTATAGAAGTACTAGAATTCCCTTTCTGACCTGAATCCACAGCAGCAGAGGCTTGCCCTATTTTTGAGAGCGATTTTGGCAGTGCCGATAACGTCGTGTTGAGCAATAGGGTGTTTTCTGAAATGAGGCATAGGCCACGTTTCGCATGCTGAGTCAGAGAGGGGAGCGGGCGCCTGGCGGGTAATCCCCTGCGCTGAGGACACGCGGCACGGCCCGGAACAGGGCTCTCCTGCCCGGCTGCCCGCGTGTGCGTGTGTGTGTGTGTGTGTGTGTGTGCACATCTACGTGGCTTCTACGTACAAATATTGGCTCACTTTCATTACGTTGCTTTTTAATATGAAATTTCTGAAAAGCTATAATGTAGCGATAATGTTTTTGCTTACCAGAATGCTGTGTTGGAAATAATTATTCTGTGACTGACAGAAATTTTTACTGAAAGCAGAGGTCTTTTTGTGATGGTTTTGTGGTTTCATGCAGAACCTAAAATAGAAAGTAGCATATCTATCTAGCGATATCTCACTGTGTATTTGGTCTGGAGTCATTTTCTCTCACCTCTGTGTAGCAAGAAAAATCTACAATGGGGAGTAAAAGGCCAGACTGCAGGGCAGTCTGCTCAATTGGACCTGCCCTTTTTTTTATTGTATTAGAATGTATTTAAACTATTGTAATGAATGTGATTTACAGACACCTCAGGTGATTGGCTATAGAATTTATCAAAAAAAAAAATCAGTGCAATACTTTTCTTAGAAAATCTTGACTCAGCTAAATGTTACCTTTTGTCGGCATTTGATTTTTTTTTTTTAAAAAAAAAGCTTGAGCCCTCACCTTTGGTAGTGCATTTTCCCTTGAATGAACTATATGTTATCAGAAAGTCAAAACAAGCAATAAAATTGAAAGACGCTGTATTCCCAATAGAAAACAAAATTATTTCACAAAATGTTAAAACTTCTGATTTTAGCTGCAATCAGGGCTGAAAGGAAATTTTGCAGTTCGAGATTTTCGCAGAAAATGAAATCTTGGAGCTCTGGCCCACTCTGATCCCATAGGTGTTTGGACACTGAACCCTTCCTGCCCTACCATCTGAGTTCCTACTTTGAAAACTGACCTGGGAACATAGTGAATGAGACACTGCAATCTTAATGAAGCTCAAGCTAAATAAAAATAATCTTCAGTGCCCTGCTTTCCTATCCTGTTACAGAATGAAATAACAGGCCTTTTTTTTCCTTGTTGAGGTTCACCATGTTTCAGGCCCCTGCTGCCTTCCCTCAGGGCTAAGGGCTCCCACACTAGCTCAGATTTTCCTAAGCTCTGTTCTTCAGCTCATCCCTAATGTCCTATGAAGTCATCTAGCTCCCGCTCACACAGATCCTGCAGCACTGGGGTAGCTGTCCTGGATTGCTCCCTACCCCTGCGATGTTCCCCACTGGCGCTCCGTCAACGCACACTGTGTAATGAGACGCGGCACTGCGGACAGCTGCTGCTCTTGACTCATCTCAGCCTTCCTTTAACTCCAAGCTGAAACAATTACCATTGTGAATTTGCAACAAGACTGTAGGAAACACGGTGGCTTGAGTGGTTTAAACTTCGTGTTTTGAAATGTAAGCATTAGTGGAGTGATAAATATTAATACCTGAACATTTTGTGCATCTATGTTATATATAGAAACTTGATTTGCAAGATAATTTCTTACATTTTGAGTCACAAACTTCATTTACTTAATTTTGTCAATTAGCAAGCTGACCTTTTACTTAACACAAAGTACAGCCCAATTCTGGAAATTGCTTTGTTTAAATCAGGCATAAAACATGGTAGGTGTTATTGTAACACATGGAACTATACAGTTCCTTCCTATAGGAATACATGAAAAGCCTTTCAATTAAAAAAATAGGTATTTTGAAAAAAATGACTTATGGTTTGGGGAGATGAATACAATGGAGCAAGGAGTCAATGTAAGTGATTACTGATGCTCCTGCACTGTGACAGGAGCTGTGGAGAAGGCAATCCTTCCTTCTATGTTTCTTAGTTCACCTCACGAAACAGTCCTTCCAGCCTTTGCTAAGAGTGAAAAGTCAACATCTATACTAATCCAGCTCTTTAGAGTTCTCTTCAAAATTGCTTTTTTTTTATTTAAGGAAATACATGGCTATTAGTAACTAGGACCTGAAAGGCACAAAGTGCATTTTTTTCTATCAAGTACTCAGCTTTTTCTAGGGAGAGTAATCACAGGGTAATTTGAGGCCGCTAACTTTTTCTTGGCAAATGATGCCTACTCCTTTACAGAATAACTGTTTATCTATGCGGAGTTTACATCTCTGGCAAGAGAATTCAAACCTCTGCATGGAGCATACTGTAAGGAAACAACTACTTAAAAAGCAATTCCTAATCAGGAGGGTTGGTCATCACCAGATACAAAGATGATGATTGCTGTGTCTCAGAACTTCTCTTTAGATGCATGTAATTTATCTTGCTAAGAATGAAGTCACCATTTGATTCAACCACTGAGCTTGTTTTCATCACATCCTGCCATGTTATCCCAAAGAAACCAGAAAGTTTAGGTAATCAACAGCTCAGCACTTCTAAGTCATTTCTGAGTTTGGGATGTCTCAGCTGCTAGTTTCAGGGTCTGGACAGTAGCATTGTTCCACGAAAAGCAGTCAGCACTGAGTCTGTAAGAGTGGAGAAGGCATCCAAAGCTGGGCACCATGACAAGTGGTGTTAACCCCTTTCCAAGAAGGAAATGGGTTGTTGCTATTGGAGTCTCTTGTCCTGGACTATGGGCTATCTCTGGCGTTTCCCTCGCCACCTTTGATGAAATGTTTTCTCATATGGACACCTGTTTCTACCTTAGGTTGTCTTTCTCCTTTGAGAAGGTTGGGAACTGAGTGTTCACAACTCTCCCCATACTCAGGCAGGCAGAGAAAAGCCCTGTTTCTCAGGCCCAACAGAAAAGCCTAAGTGGGAACCTTGCCCCTAATCCACCTCATTCACTCACCACCACATTCAACTCTTTGTGATTAGGCTAAGTGCAATTTTTCAGACTGCACTTGTAGATTTTGATGTCTACATCCTGTTCCAGTCACAGAAGTCATTTTTACAGATCTTGCTCTAGGTTGCACAGATGACAGGAGACAGTGCTGAACCCTGCACCACCCCTTCCACGTCAGGGACCTAGCAGATAAGGAACAGTTGTTCATAACTATCTTCCTGCTTAATGTGAGAAAAGGCATCAACATATTTGCAATGTTTCTGTTAAAATATGTAGACTGTGAACTTTTCAGATATACTTGTAAAACCTGCTCAAAATAGGCAAGACTAGAGGAAGAAAGACTATATTTTTTCTTACTCTGGCCTGAAGCCAGATTTTGGACAGCTTGAATGTACTGGCAACTGAAGGATGTTTGAAAACAGTTGTAATTTGCTGTTTAACTAGTTTGTTTATGTAAGGCAATCAAAACCTGTGCACTTACTCGCAATATTCCTTCAGTGAGCACATATTTAGAGTAAAGATTAGTCTGTTTTCTAATGAAAGAAAAAATAAACTATTAAGACTGAACACGAAGGGCTGCTCAGTGAAAATGAGATTGAAGGTTTAACGCCAGTATTTTGCTATCTGTAGGATACAGGAGCACTGTACTTGTAAATATCATGATAGGTTATCATGATAACTTGAATTTTCAACCCTAGTATTTATTTAACTCCTTCAATACTGAAAAAAAAAATCTGAATAAAACGCATCACCCGCTCATATGTACTATATTATTGAAAAGAAGGCTGACAAGGTAAACCCTGTGCATTTACCTGCAGCGTAGGGTGTTATATTAGTAAGCTGTTCAAACTGACCAACTGCCTACTAAAATCAGTTTGTGGTTAAGTCTTTCTTTGAGCTAACAAGGTAAGTAGAAAATCACCTAGAACTTCCTATGATGTTTTACTCTGAGGTGATTTAGCCTAGCCAAACTGAATTTTACCAGGATTTTCTGAAGCAGTTATGCAATCTGATTATTAAAAGATGCCTACAAATTGCAGTCACCAAAATTACTTTTTAATTTGGTTCCTCGCTATTTCTCTCACACGCCTGTTCTTGGATGCGTTGCTGGGTGAAGCGCAGGCCCTGGCTGTTGCCTGCAGCCTCTGCCCCGCATGGCACACGTGGCGGCCTCGCGCAGGTGCCCGAGTTTCAGTTATTTCACATTATTTTGGGGCAGTTTGTGATCCCCTCTTAGTGAAGGTGTGCAGGAGGTGGTGTACGGGTAGCTGGGGCAAGCAGGGTGGGCCTTCGTCTCAAGGCCTTCGTCTCCCACCAGCCAGGGCCGCCTCAGGGGCAGCCCACGCAACGCCCCTGCGCACAGCATTTTAATGTCTCGTTTTTTACCGTAGTTTTTACACATAGACACTAAAAGAGGAAGCCTGGGCATCTGAACGGACATAGCGTGACGCGCTAACGGTAAGGCTGCTGCTGACTCACATGAGTTATTAGGATGAATATTAGTATGAAACCTGTTTAACTCAGTAATATTCTGGCACCCACAGTGATAGCTCATTAGGCTTGATGCCTTTTACCCCTCTGTTACTTCCCTTTATTTCTACTTGATGTTTAACAACTTTGCCATGTCATGTTTATGGCTGGTTAACAGCGTTCCCTGAATCCTTTGAGAGCCGAAACAAACACAGTAAGCTAAACATAAATCTTACATTTTATAAGGATGTCCTTAGGTATCTGAGTTGTCTGTATTTTCATAATGAAATCCAGATAACTAAGTATATCAAGTGAAACATCCAGTGTTTTAAGGACAGTTTATGTTTTCATTTTTTTTCACTTTTCTTGATTTATTTAGGTGAATTCTCTGTCAAGCAGCTTTTGAGAAGAGTAGCAACAGTAACTTCCTAGCAAAAGGTATTAGTTAAAGGTATTTAGTTAAAAACATGTTTGTAATTCCTGTATCATAAATTGCACCACAGTTGTACCTTTTGAATTATTTCAGGACAATTGCCAAGAATATATGCCTGCTCTTAAAACCTACAAGTGTTTTGACACTTAACTGATTTTTAATATTGTATATCATCGCTCAAATAAGTCATTGTTTTCAGTCAAACTGCATATAGAATGAAAGATAGTCACTGTATAGGGATATTCAAAGTATAGTTTTTTATTAATAAGTGAATGACACTGGAAAGCAGAAGATTGAGGTTTAACTCTTGGCATTGTGGAAGCTTGTGATGGTTATGTCAAAACAAACGAGCTGTGAATTTCAATACATGTTTATTCATTTAAAGCAAGGATAGGTACATCTTTTATATGTAGGCATGTCCACGACCCTCTCTGTCTTGTTCTTCATGCATGTCTCTCTATATGTCCAGTTTGTATTCATAAGCACAGTAATCCAAATAAGAAATGGTACTAATTTCCAGAGAAAAGCTGACATGAAGTTTGAGACTTCCATATTTAGAATGAAATCCCTTTCTTTTAGTCCTGACTTGGACTTGTAGGAAATGCTAATTTTAGCTTCAGCTTTTAAATCCCCAATGAATTAAAATTTGAAATGAGCAAACAATGCATCCAATGACACTGAACTTCGAAAATAATTAATAGGTGCTGAAGGTGGTTAAAGAATTTTAGTGTTTAACATTTAGGGTCTTTGCTAGAGCCATCCCTAGGTCACTATAGGGTTTCTGAAGCAGTAATTCTGATCTTTTGCCTCTTATACTTTTGGCATGTACAAATGGAGGCTTTTTTTTTCTCCAGAAGAACAACAACTATGAGGAAGTCTGTATACTCTCTCCGAGAGAGAATAGATCATAACTAGTAGCCCTTGGACGCCTCACAAGACTAGCAATAAATACCAATGTTTTGGACTGTGCTGTGCACTTTCATATTTATAGAAATATGAAATTTCATTTTCCCAGACTGCTCAAAGAATGAACAAAGCAGAAATAAAATGCTCTGGCAACTCGCAACTGATCTCAGTCTTTGGGGAGATAACTGTTAACAGTCTTGTGATAGCTTGTTGGATCTGTTAAAAAAGAGCATATTGTCTCTAAAGCTTAGCAGGACTAAGTGATGATGAAAAGGACATGAAGATACATAAATTCAATCAAGCTGGTTCTCTTTGTGTGCAACCTGTTTGTCACTAAGATGGGAGGAAAGGCAGGAGTGACTTCATTAGGTTGCTTGTTGACAACATGGGAAGTTCCGTAACTTTATGGGCTAGCCATAATCTGGGCCTCAGGATTTTCTTAACACACCATGTTGTATTGCAAACATTCATTATGTTCTTTATCTACAGTCATATTTTCTCATGCATTAAAGGCACATTGCAGCTTATCTCTCTCGAGCTACGTGAAGTATATGCACCCAAGCCATTCTAGGCTAGCAGACTTCTCATTAAAGGGGATCTCATATTCCCCTTTTGCTTATAAGGAGGTGCACGTGACCTGGGATTCACACTCTTAGTTGGAAATGACTTTTCTTGGCTGCAATTTCTATTTTTCTCGCCAAGATATAGCTTTTAAAGCAATGCCATATATACCTATTTATACATATATTAAATATATGTATGTTTATCACTTACAGTTAACTCTTCTGTGTCACTAGGTTTGAGATGACGGACTGCAACTGCATCGTGTGGGGATTCTTTTGGTTCATTGTGCTGGTGTTTCTGGGCTGGCCCATAAGCATAGCCTTGTGTTCCCTCTACGGATTCCTTTCTCCTCTGGCTACTTTGATCGGACTGGATTCGTTCAGTGAGGCGCTGCTGAAGGGAGCGAGTTTGGGGAGGCAGTGCGCTCAGAACGCGCACAATGGCAAACCCCTGTGCTGAGCCGCGAGGCCCTCCCGCGCCCGGCAGGCCTTCTGCTGGGTGCTGCCACTTTTCACTCTTTACTCTGTTCATCTTACGTGTTCTCCATTCTAAACAAGCTATTCTTAGTTTACAACTGTGTACATTTTATTTGAAGTTGTCTGTAAGAAAACTTAATAATCTAGCCGTTTCTCTTCTACAATAGGCAATAAAAGTTCGGGGTACTGTTTTGAAAATAAGTAATGATACCAAATATTTGGAGACACTAACTAAGTATGTACCAGGAACCGAGCTCTCTGTCAAACCTAGTTAAATAGTTGAAAATCCTGCCTCAGAGGTAGAATGCACCTAACATGTCTGATTAGGTCACTTGAGAGGGTAGATTCTGAACTGGGTTGTTATTTTTGTGAATATTTTAATCTACACTGTATTCAGTAATAAGAGAAATTTTGATCTGATGGACTTGCAGTATGTATTTCTCTGTGGTCACATTTCGGTGCTTGTTTAGTTTATTTCCTTTCTAATAGACATTAGAGCTCTTTTGCATTACCATTTTATTTTGTGTATATTTTCTTTGAAAGTAATTTTTTCAGCAGAGCAACTTTGCTCGTAGGGGTTCAACTGTATTAAATAAATAAACTACTTCTGTGAACATTCTAATTGAAATGTCTTCTACTTTGTTCTTTGTTTGATTTATATTTTATTTTATGATACACTGAACAGCAAGCATTGTCTAACCATTTACTTGTAATGCTCTGGGTTTCTAAGAAAGCCTTTGGGCTTCTGGTGCATCTCCAGAAAAAAAATATTTTTACTTTTATGGCCTGTGTTTGCTGTCTATGTATTCTCACATTTTTATTACAGTGAACAATTACATGAAAAATCAGACTAGCAGTTTATTTGTTCTTGCTTCAAAAGACATTGCTTAGCTTACAGTGACAAGCTGACAAGGTAAAAGTTAGCTGTATACTTTTCTGTTGTTCCAGAAATGGTGTCGAAATGATCAGGCCTACTTTAAAGGGGCTTAAGTGATTGAGAGGCAATTGTGGTTAGATGGACCAATACTCCAATGCCATGTTGATTTACCAAGAAAATAAAGAAGTTGTTCCCTTGAAAATCAGAAACCCTTCAAAGCGGTGTCTATCACGGCTTTCTAGAGGGTGCCCTAAGATACACACGAACTCGCTGAAAACAAGAGAAGTCCATAGGTAGTTGCGCATGGGCCAGAGGGACAACCTTTGGTCAGAGGACAGCTCCTCCAAGGCACCCTGTGAGCTTAATCCTTCGTTTTGGGTAGGCGTGTCTTTTCAGTTATTTGTAGTATAAAAGTGAACAACACTATTATTGTTATTTATTTGTAGAGTACTGATGCCTTAAAATTTGTCAACATTAAATGTCATCTGAGAGACCCACTGCAAGAACTGCTTTTCCTTTATTACTTACTCTCGGGTGTTTATCATTTCACCAGTTTGTCACTGCAATAATATATTCAGTCTGGATAATAGAAGGAAGTTTCTCCCAGTTTAGCAGTGAGATACTGGAACAGAGTTGACACAATGGAGTCAAGTGCCTAACTATTTTTGACTAGGGTTTTTATTAGTTCCTGAGAAGGGTAAATAATATGACATGGACCTCTGCAGTAGCTGGGGACTGTACTTGATAACCTAAGAGACCTCCCCTACCTTGCCAAAAATGTAACCATATGGTCACGTAGTCTCTACCTCAGGTTGGATATTCTGAAAAAGTTTCAGACAAAAATATTCAGCCATTTTTAGGGGAACTAAGTGATTTTCCCTGTGAAAACAGGGAGGTTGTTCTCCCTTTGCTTGCAGTGTTCTGTCCAAAGCAAATGAAGAAATTTCCTCACTTAATTGTAGACTAGAAATTGACTGAATGTGGGAGTGGAAATCAAACTGTTTGGGTGCGGAGATGGCCCAAGAAGGGTCAGCAGTTATTTTCAGCAGAGCAATGGAGTCTGGAAGAGGACCGAAACTGGGAGACTCAAGAAGCATTGGCAAGACTAGGTGAAGGAGCTGCATTTGAAGACAGGTAGGTAAGAATAATGGATGTGGGATGGATCGTGTTGGGATGGTAGAAAGAAGTGGTTAGAAGAGATGCAGAACATACATACGCCCAGGAGTGACTACTCATCTGCAATGTGTGTTCAGAAACCTTTGACTCCTGTGATGCAGGCAGTGGTGAATGTAAAGGTTCCAGCACTGCTGGGGAAAGAGAGTGGCATTATGATGCCATATGATGTCAATTCTGATTTTTCTTTGGAAGCCCTGAAACCTTTGTGCAAATTCAGTTCAGTAAAAGAATATTATGCTTGCAAAGTCAAACACCCTAAGTCAGGAATCAGCTCTTATGGCTACTGAAGAAATAAAAGTTAAATGACTGCTGGTGTTTTTTTCAGCAGGGGTCTTGGCCTCATTCTGGGTACTACAGAGACATGCTCTGGGCATGGTGTGGGATATGGGATATGATGAGAACACTCCTGTTTCTTCATTTATTTTAGAAGCTGGATGGTGTCAGGCCTGGCTGAATCCTAAGGGATGGGGAGATGAACGCAGTAACAGAGCTGGCAGAGTAGGGGCCTCGCAGCCAGGGTCCACTCCTGCAGCATCTGACCAAGGTGAGCAGTGCAGCACCGAAGTGGTGGCCAGATTCAACCAAGCATCCAAACTGTTGTTCATGGTGAAGAGGTCTGAGGTAAAGACAGGAGGTCAACCTGCAGATCAGGACCAGGTCTGGTGAGGGTAGACAGGGTCAGACCCAGCCCATTGATCGCCAGGAGGTAATGGCAAAACAGCTAGGTCCAAGGTTAAGCCAGCCAGTCAGTCTGTGAGACCAGATTGCCAGGGCCTGTGGTCAGGCAAAGCTGGAGGCCAGGATTGCTGTAGTGTCACCAGGGCAGGTGCTGATGGCCCAGGGCTGAGCTCAAATGGGGACCTGGGCCATGGACAAGGCTGGGGAGGATAGAGGAGCAGTTGAAGCTGCTCAGGGCCAATAAGAGCTAGTGCCCCCAGGGCCCTGACAGCTCCTGGATAAAGCAGAAGCTAGCTGAAAAGTACAGTAGCTTTTTTCCTGGGTAAGGCTGACATTTTCTCTAAAAAACAAAATCTAGTAGTTACAGATAATGCTGAAGTTTTTCTGTGGGGCCACCTAATGCGTGTGTGCTTTCTTGCCTGAGACACTTGCATAAATGCTGAGCACTGCAAGTGATGGCCAGGGAACTGTGCTTTGAACATACAAAGAAGTGATATTAAGGCTAAGAAATGTGAAATATTTAAATTTGGCACTTCAAGTTAACTGATACTTTGGATTTTAACATCCTCAGATTGATTCCAGAGGTTCTCTAATATGGCCATTTATATATTATTGAATTGAATGATAATTCAATTTCACATAGCCTTTGTGAAGTTCTGTAGTGAAGAATGGTATGGCAAAGTGCCATAAAAAGAGGAACAGATATAGAAACAGCCCCAAAAGCCTGTAATTTCCCTCTTTTGGCATAAGCATTAATCATGAGACTGCAGTAAGATATTCAGTCTGGTGTACTTCTGGCCGTAATTGTGCTTCTATCAGTTGCTGTAACCTGGTGGATGGTCACAGCTTAGAAATGTCCCTAACTTGGTGCTGGGATGTCGGATATGTGTTCATACCCACATGGGCAGAGAAAAGGAGAGCGGTAAACTAGCATAACAAAAAATAAATAAATATTTTAAATAAAATTGGTCACTGCTTTTTTATTGTTGTTATTATTATTACGTTTGTTTGTTTCTTTCAATCAGGAGAACAACATAGGGCTTAAGCCTTCAGCAAGTGGTTTTGAGGGTGAGAATTTAGAGTAGTAGGAAAAAGCATTTAAGCCTTGGAGCGGAATGGCATTTCAGAAAGACCCTTGTCCTCAGTAGGCCTCATGTGGCTAATTCAAGCATCACTTCCTGCTGAGCTGGATGGTGTTACATAGGAGAAGTTGAATGTTTTGGAGAATAGCTTTTTTTTTTTTTTTTTTTTTTAAAAAATTGAATGTTTTGGAGAAAACACAATGCCGATTGTCGTCTTTTTTTTTTTTTTTTTTGGACCTTGTTTTCTGAAAATTTAACTTCCTCTGTGTTTTATCGCTGAACTCAAGCACAATGATAGCTTGTGCTTGTAGACGGTAGATTCTGCAATGATAGGATGTGGACCAAAAAGCTAAAATTTGGGCAGTGGATTCAACATTCATCTAAAATGAATGCTAATATAAAAGGTGGAAATATTAGATTCATATTGACCACAGTATGTGTTCTGAATAAGAAAAAAGAAAGAAGAAGAACTGCATCCAGAGTCAAACCATAAAAAGCTAGTATGTGGGTCCTGTGATGCACTGCCTTTAGGCAGCCTTCAAAGTCCTGGAACAAAAGAATATTTTTATTTGACCTATTCAACACAAACAGAATTATTTGGATATTTTCTTTCCCCCATCTTGTATAATTCCACAAAGATCAAAGAGAATTGAAACGCACTTCTGAAAAAATGACACTTTAGTTGAAAGCTACTTGAAATATCTGTCTGTGGTAACTTTGTCTGCATATAAATAAGCTTTTTGAAAACAATGTTATAATTAGTTGGCTGTCTCAATCATAATAGAATAGACGTTACTGACTTCCAACAGCAATTGTACTAACTGCTAAAATGCAGTGTGAAATGTACAGACATTTAAAACTTATTGCTTAAAACTAGCAGCTTCTTCCTGCGGGTTCTGGAGCATTAGTTGTCCTGCCCATCGTTCGGTTGCTCTTACATGTCTTGCTGGTACCACAGAGCACTAGTTGTGTCAAGGCCATTCCTGTGGCACAGAGTCCCAGGAGGGTTTGTGGCAGACAAGCTGCAGGATCTTGATAAGATCAGAAAACCATCGTCTTTGTGATACTTCTTCTGCCCCATCTCTCTCTCAAATTAGAAATTAGTAGGCGATTACCTAAAATATTTTTGAGTGTAATGTGAATCCTCAAGCAAGCAAGAGCTTGCTGAATGTTTGCCAGCTTGGCTTCCATTCTTCTCTCTTTCCTTTCTTCAGTCCTAATCTGATTTTCTTCTTCTTTTTATAGCAGCATAGCATGTTGTGCTCATATTAGAAACTGGTTGGGTCTGCATAATCAGCATCTAATTCTACAGCAAATTACCTCCATTTGATCATGGGAGGGATTGAAATTGAATGATCAAATACTGAATGAAAAGGGCCTGATGTCAGACATTTTTGGATGTTTAGCAGTGCTGCTCCTATTATGTTATCAGTTTTGTTTTGTCATTGAATGACAGAAATAGGAAAAAGCCTACTGAATCTCCCACAGTGAATGTAGAGACCTTGTAGAGACCATTACTATACCAGCTGTGTTTTTATAATACTTCTAAATTTATTGTCTTTCACTTGCTGTAAGAGTAAGGATGCATGATAAACAGATAAGAATTGATGGAGTCTGATGTATAAATATATTCTCTACATGATCATCTAAATGAACGCTCTTTACAAGTAAAGACCATTTGCAATCACGAATACGCATAGAAACAATCACCTCATGTTGAGTTTTATTGAAATTTTACTCATGGACAAATTTAACTAACATTGAACTTTTTTTTTTTTTTACATTTCTTTCACTAATTCAGACCTCTATGGTGCTATGTAAAATGAGGGTCTTCTTTCAGTTTTCCATGTCAAGTTCACCTTACTCCATATAACTTTTTCCCAGTTTGTCATTAATCTGCTTGTGACATCACATTAGTTGCTTTGGCAGCAGTGACTTTGATACCCACCCGTATGTTCTTAGCAGTTCCAGAGGCAAGAGGCAAAACAAGAGTTTTATATGAAGTTGTTGTGATTTTCAACCTGCTTGCATTTCAGTGATCAGTTGATTCCAGGACCATCCTTTTTTCATTTAAACACTGCAAAGCTTTTTTTTTTTTTTTTCTTTCTCTCTTAAAGGTAAGCTTTTCAGTATTTCATTTCCTTGTTAACAATAACTGAACTCAGAATCTCACATCCCTACAGCTTAAACTGGGTATAACCTTGCTGAAAGCAGGAGACTTATAGGGTGTACAATAACTTATAAATAAAGGCCAGAGTAAATCCACTGGTTAATAGTTCTACCAAATAAATATTTCTTTACTCTTGTATATTTAGGACTTTTATTTAACTAGCAATAGTTGTTGTGCCCTCCTTAGTCTTCTGAAAAGAAAGCAATATTCATAGACAGCTGTCTGGACTTACTCCAAAGCCTGGTGCTACAATGAGAGTTTATTATGGATCTGTATCAGCCCCTTAAGCCTTCTTCTTGGGACCTTCTCTCAAGTACATGTTAATCTTTTTGAACATTCTGTTAATTTCCATTTTTCTTACACTTGGATACTTATAACTCCCTGCAATATTCTAGGTAGAGCAGTTGAATTCTTACGGTAGTCATTTAAATATTTTTTGCTTAATTTGTCATAGGACTTTCAGCTGGAAAAAAGCCTGATTATCAATGATAGAAAAAGGAAAATTTTCAGATGACTGTTACAAAAGGTATAGTATTTCTGCTCAGTTTCCAAAGGCTTGGACATAAATTACATTGCAGTATAGTTTCTGTATTGACGTCCTGCATCTTTGAAGTGATCTACATTTTGATAGCACCCTAGATTTTGATTGCTCCTTTCACAAAATACACAATTGCTCCTTTCACAAAATGTGGGAATGCTAAATTTATGAGGTGCTGCAGTAGCTAATTCTTATTTGTCTCTCACTTGGAAAGGCATCTAGTGAATTGATGAAGGTATGCAGGGTCTGCCTAAAATACATGAGGCAATTTAGGCATCAGAACATGCCAGAGAAAGCTAAAGTAATGGCAAGACTTTTAGAACTAACATGCTGTAAACACAACACAGTGTGGTTTATTTAAAAACCTGCTCTTTTAAAAGAGAGCAGTGCTTGAATTGGGTCACTTAGCAGATAGATACTGAGGGTACCCTGGGTGCCAGGTCCTGGAATCTTTGAAGAAATTTCTGTATCTGTTCTCTCTGAACAGGACTTACTGTTTGAGTCTTGTTGAGTTCTTTTTTAAGTGTACCTTGGCACAGAAAAGGATGGAAAGGCAGTAAGGAGGTTACTTTTTCATCCTTTTTAACATACTAGAGGTCAATGCTCTCTTCAGCTCTTAGCATGGCATCCTAAGCACCATGATAACATTGAAGCTTGACAAAATTGTATTCCTATTTCGGTTACATCTGGCCCTCTGTGTATGAAAAAACGAGGAGGGGCAGCTGGGAAAAGAGCTGAAACAAGACTCTGCAATCCAGTAGCTGTACTTGACTGAAGATGTCCTTGATATATGCTTTTCTTGTGTGAACCTGTAGGCTACATTGTCAAACTTTATACTCTTTTCCTAGCCTGTAGATTTTCCCTGCCTTTCTCCAGAACAGCTTAGTTGGGGCTGATTAGGAGGGACTCTATACAATTTTAAGGGGACCAGTTTGATCTCAAAATCGCATGTGAATGTTCTCGACACTCTTGGGAATTATCACTTCTTCATAATGCGTGCGCCAAGTCTGCCTACTAGATTATGCTTTATAGAGATACAGATTTTGATGCTGAGTCCAGTCAGATTGGCCACCTGATAAAAATCTGGAAGACCTTTTGGTTAACATATAGGCCTCAGGATCTGAGCCTATATGGTTCTGAAAACACACATTTTGAATTTAAATCAGAAAATAGGGCCTAAGAGCTTCTCTTTTCTCCCTCTAGCAACCTACTATTGTCAACAAAGCTTTTTGCAAAATAACACAAGTTAGATGACATGTCTTAATTCTGTTCATTTGGAACATCAACTCAGAGACATAGGAAAATATTTTCTCTAAATCCATACAGTGATAAAAGCCCTTTTAGTTGATTAATACATTTTGACATAAAACTGGTGTACTTCAGTTTTGCCTTGTAGTGTTTGTGTGTATGCTTTACCAGTTCAATGGTCATCTACATCATTATACTTAAAAAAAATCCTAACTTTTCACATAAAAACAGCTTATGCAATATTAGCTTATCCCTAATCAAATCCTGATCAACATGAAGTTGATGTAGTTACACCTATTCCCATAACATTTTCCAGGGACTATTCCATTTATCACCATAGTAAATTGATTGTTCTTATTTTTGTCTGTAATGATGTCCAGCACATTTTCTAGATCCACCTGCCTCACCTCTGTGAGTAACAGTGAGCAGAGCAGCACGATATACTCAAATGTTGTTAATAAGTTCATCCATATACTGTAACTGAATGCCCTCAACACCAGATTTCACAACATGACTACCACCAAAGCACTGTCATTTAATGAAGTGCCTGAAACTCTTGCATATTTCATGTCATAACTGGCAGCAGTTGCACTGAAGACTAGTGTATCAAAAAATCATATCACTGAGCATTTTATGAATAGATTAAATTAAACATTTGTGTACTTAACGGAAAAATTTGTTCTGCAAAATAATTGTTTCTTACAATTACTGCAACATATATCAGTTCCTCTCTGTGAGGATTACAGCTCAACAAATGTCATTTAGAACTCAGGCCCAACATGATATAATCAAAAATGTTCCTTGAAACAGGTTTCTGAGCTCATTCAAATGGCTGTTGACCATTACTCTCTTGTAGCTAAAAAGTCTATTTTGGAACCTTCTATTTAGATTTCTTTTGCTCAAATGGGTTGGTAAATAATTGAACACATCAGCAAATGAAAAAAAAAAAAGAGAGAGGAATAAAACATTATCAGAATAAAACATATTTTTCTATAAAATGTTTCTGCAGGTGCTTCCCTTCAGTCTGCATCAATGTGCTGCGGAGCTTTGCCTGGCTGTTGATACTGACCTTCTTTGCTTGGCCCTTGAGCATGGCCTTAGCTGGCTTCTATGGATTTCTTTCCCCTTTTATTACCTTGGTGGGACTGGATGATGTTAGTGAAGCCTTGTTGCAAGGAGTAAACGTGGGAAGGGAATGCGCTCGGAATATAAGAACCTGTAAGCCTTTGTGCTAAGGAGGGAAGCTGACACCACCTGGCAACCATCTTGTTTCCTGCAGCATGTTTCACATCATTATTCTGTATTTTGAAATCTCTACTTTTTGAAGAAACAAGAATTAAAGAACCCTCATTTCAGTGAAATAAGCTTCTGGCTTTTTTTTTCCCCCTCTGAATTTAAAGTTTCTAGTGCTGTTTTATAGACATACAACAGAAGGAATGATCTTCCATCTGATCAAATGACTAATGATGACAGTGTCTGTACAAAGAACACAAGTTAATATATAGCCACGTATAGGTACATGAACAAGACTGGGATATTTTTAAATAGTCTTTCTCTCTAAGGTCATGTAATGAGTCATTGTGCCACCTTGAAAGCACTTGTACTTTGTTAATGAGCAACAGGATGAAGTCAGATGTTTTCTAATTAGCATGTCCACAGGCAGCCAGCCAGCAATGGGCAGTACATTAGGCTGCATCCCTTGGGTGCAAACTGAGGACAATAATAAAAGCTTTTAGGACAGGCTGTTTATTTTTTGTGGTCAGCTGAGCCTGGATGTATTTGATGCTTATGCTGCCAAGAGAGTATCACAGCTTTTTGGTAAAAACACACCATGGAGACTTCAACCCCAGCTCTGAATATTCAGAACATTCGTATTTGTCCTCTGTAAATTCTTGTCCTAAACTGATATGATTTATAATACCAATATGCATATGCATATGCCCTTTCTGCAGAAAGAGTGTATAGAAATTACTGCTGCTTTTTGGAGACATACATTTACAGGAATAACATTGGGCTTCCAAGACACTGCCTTATCCTGGAGAGATACAAAGGGCCTGTTCATGCTATAGTTACAGCTGTATGAAGAACTCCTGGTGAAAAACACAGAATTCCTTCTTGGAAAGGTCGCAGAACTCTCCATATGTATATCACAAAATGCTATATAATTAAATATAACAATTATATGATTTTTGACATCCCTTGCTCTGCCACTCAGTCTGAATATAGTTTGAATACATACAATGATGTAAATGCCAACCCATCCTCATGCTTGTACTCTCTGTTCAGTGTGGTTGATGAAAGACTTGGCTACCTGCAATTAATAGTTTTACCACATTTTTTCATGTTCCATATCTTAAGGATATTTTCTTTTTTCTGTATATCAAGCTTTACCAAGTGTTTCTGCAAGGTATTTTGTGCCAGGGGACAATTGTTTATTGGGAGAGTCATTTGCTCAGCCCAAAGATGTGGCCTGCTAGTTCTAGTAGCTGTTTTGCGTAGCAGAAAAAAAAAAAACTTGGTTGTATAAGGTATTTTATTTATCAGGTATTTTATGGGAAAATAATACGTTGTCTGAGAAATTTTCTTCACATAAAATATATATGAGTTATGCTAAAAAAAAGATTACTTAACAATATTGAATAACTCTTGTCACATGAATAGCTCACTTTTCTTACAGTACCTTTCAATATGCACTCTTAAAATGTCATAGCACTGCGTAAAGGATTATCTCTGACAAGTGGTGCAAAGAAACCAGTCCAAATCCTTTGAGTGACATTACTGCATCTCTGCTGAAGTTAACTGAATGACATGAAAAAAAAAATAAAATAAAAACAGTATGGGAAAGAGCTGGGGGAACTTAAATGAGAAAAAATCAGGCCCAAATTATGTTTTATGCATAAATGATTACTAAATTGAGCTAGTAACCACTGAATGACATAGACCCATGAATGACATAACACAATACAGTAAATGTGACACTGAGTTCAGAGGTGGTTGACCAATTAATATATTTTCCAACTCCCAAAGCAAAAATTTGGAATTAATACAACTTGTTCAGTTATATGGCCATGACTATGTGCCTTTTCCCTCTGCATGTGGAACCAGTGCCTGATAGTGAAGTAAAGGATGCACGAAAGGGAGAAAAGTGAATTTCATCCATGCATATGTCCTAAGCATGAAAGAATATGTTTAATATGCCAAAAAAAAAATAAAAGCAGAGCAATCCCTTAATCCCATAACCAAAAGGCTGTCAGTCACTCCCACAAAGGAGATAATAATGTGTCAAGGGATTCATGCAAGCAAATGCTTGAGTAATAGTTAGCATTTTGCTCATTGTGGATCCATGCCCTACTAATGTCAAGTTGCTGCATCAAATGGTGAGTGAAAGGTGGAGTGCCGCCAAACATTATGCCCAAGCAGCCTGTGGATCTCGTATCAAGTAACCAGGTCAACAGCCTGCTTCATTCTAGCAAGAAAACCCTTTACATTCCAATGTTTGTAGGGTCCTGTGAAATCACAGCAGAGAGTCTCTAAATTTGATTTTTACTGTAACTTTTCATTTTGTATTTAAGCTTTACTATACCCTGCAAAGAATTACAAGTGAATCGAATCATTTGCTTTTCAGGAAAGGGGTTAGCGTACTTGGAATGTCTTTCAGGTCTTATGTTAAGGGTGGCAGTAATTGCCAATACACTTAAAATAAAGCATTCTATAGGTAAATCATAAATGCTTCTATAATATTTTCCTATTAAAGAAGCATGTTAAGCAGACTCTGAAAAGCAGTGACTATTCACAGGATACGTACACAAAAAGGCAGTATAAACTTCTTATGATCTCCTTGGTAAATGCTTTCATCTTGTCCAGAACAGCACCTCTTTAGACGAAAAAGCACGTAGGTCCAGATTTATTTTTGTGAATAGTTAAAAGCTAGGATATATAAGTGGCAAAACACGTACTGGTAGACAATGTTCCCTGCTAGCTATCCTTCAAGAATACGACTTTAAAAAGTATTCAATCATGGAAATAATCCTCTGATTTTTGTCCCTTGAATTGTTTCCACCACCAAGCATCTTAGAATGGCTCAAAATGTGTTTTGTCTATTTTTCATTTCATTTGAACTCAGTTTCTTTGCTGTGGTATTTTATTTACCCTGCATGCACATTAAGAGGTTTAGCTTGGTAAATGCTCTCTGAACTCTAAAATATCTGTTATGCACACTTCAGTATGCACATACATTTAACTGTTAAAGTGACAAATGTCAATGTTCTATAGAAAATTGGGAATGCTGGGTTGAAATAAAGCCTGCATTATTTAAGATTTCACTCTTTGTATGAAAGTGATTTTGGAAATATTTTATTTCTTTCTAAAATATACTATGACATTACTGTTTATAAAATCTAGTAGAAAAATAAAAAGCGCATGCCATTACCTGCACAAAAAAAAATGTATTCACATTATGAATGCACCATGAAAGTAAAATTTATAATCCAGCGGCTGACGGAAAGCCTAGAAAATTAGATCCATGTGCGTATCTATTAGTTATCTTCACTGGAAGTCTAGGTTTTAATGGTTCTTCCTCTCTTTCTCTCTCTCTCAGTTCCAACATGACCTAAGAAAAAATACACTGAAAAACCTTACATTGAAAAAAAAAAGGGAATAAAATTTGTAAGTCCAATATGATATAATTTAACAATATAAACCACCTTTTTTTTCTGTGAAAAACCATCAAGCATCTTTGGCTCTGTTAATTGCTAATTGCTTAATTCTCAATCGATTATAGCGGCCAGCAAGACTCCGGTGAAGCTTTGTTTTGATGATCCAAGTTTTAACATTGATCAATGCAAGATCCTCCCTTTCATGCATTTCCAGCACTATTGATACATTGCAATTTACTGGACAAGAAGCTATATGAGCACGTAATAATACACAAGCCACTTAATCTCAGTGTTACCTTAGTTCCTCATCAGTAAAGCAACACTTCTTTCTCTGCCTGGTCAGCACAGATTGAGAAAGACAAGTCTTCGAGTTTTAACACATAGTACAGCAGAAAGGTTAACAGGAAAAAACAGCACTTGATGGTTTCCTTTATGAGAAGTTAATTCATTCCTGGACTGCTTCGTCGTTGTGTTGCAACTTGGAGACATCTGTCTTGGGTTCTGAAAAGAAAGGGGCAGCTGAGGGACTGTGTGGACAAGGCCAGGGAGCGCGCTGCAGCAGCTGGGAGGAGGTTCAGGTTCTCCTTGTTCCCGGCTGCGGAGCTCCCAGCGCAGATCCCAGGCGACAGCTCGTGCCACGCGGCGGGATATGGTGAGACCAAAGCTACGTGGTGGACTATGAGTGAGAACACAGGTCCCTGCGTGATACCCCAGCAAAATGAAGATAGATGTATTAGGTTTCATCTTATTACAACAGCATGTTAGCTGAGGAAGAAAACAGCAATGTTTCTTGTTTCTCTGGAAAACATTATTTGGAGCCCGTGATGTTCTTTTTACATATAGATGGCCTGCTCTTGTCTCCCTCCCTTCTTTCCTTCTTCTGTCTGAAGCTGTCGCAGTTTCCCTGGGCTGTGTTTCAGTCGAGAGCAGCCATGTGGTGATAGCAATTCACAGCACCAAGTGCCCGAGTCCTACCCATCAATCACACCTGTCCTGCTATGGCTCGTAAGAACACAAATTCCTCCTGTGACGGCTTCTTGTTTTTAGGAACTCTCAGCAGTCCCCAAGCCCTCCTCCCTGCTGCCAAGAGCATCTCGGGTTCTAGTTGTAATTGATGATTCAAATAATAACTCTGGGAGACTAAGAAGGTAAATTCCTCTCACTACCACGCACCTCCACTATGTTGCCTGTCCCTGCTTCTCTTTTAGCCTCATAGCAAGACGCTCTAGCTGCATCTCTAGCTCCCAGTGCCCACCTCGTTACTCCGTCATTACAGTGCACACTTAAGATGTTTTGGGTTAATTATAGATGTGCAGCAGCGCATGAGTGAGTGAGAGAAAGGGGGACAGAAATGATAGCAGCCTGCAACTATGTGAAGGGCTTAAATGCTGAAGAGACAGAGAATGCACCAAGTATGATACGTGGGCTATAAAGAGGGCAAATGGACTATAGCTAAGGAAGGGAAACATGAATTATCTGGAGAAGTTTGCTTCACAGAGTGATTATTAACTTAGGAGACCATCTTTTAGCAGAAGAGAAGAAAGATTCCTCACTTGGGACTTTCAAAATCTGTATGGGAAAAGCCACAGGGAAAGCGTGCAGGTTGGTGGTGACCACGGAGTTGCCTTTTCTGGTTTCGCCTGGACATATCCCAGCCATATCCCAGCCATACGCGCGCCTCCGTCACGTATGCGACGGGTGACAGTCGCACGGCTCATCACAGCGCGGCCGTAAGCCCCATCGCATCGGGACGCCTGCCTGCTTCAGGGCCCAACACGGCTCTCCATGTGCTGAAGCACATACAGCTCCCAACAGCTGCCAGGGGACAAGGGAAAACCTGTCAGAGCAGCATTTGCTTCTCACTCATGCCAAGGTAAAATTCCTGCCAAACATTACACTGGCCTGAGGCTCAGGAAAGGTAAGAATCAGTTCTGAGCCAGGACAAAATTTATGTCATGATCCATTGCATTTAGAAATAGCAAATTTCAGCTAGTGAGAAGTCTTCTGTACTCAGACACACCAGGGCAGGATATATGGTTCTTTGGAATCAACATAGTGAGTTTGATGTATTACAAAAATTCATTGTCATTTCTTGGAGCATCTATAGATAATTTAAAATAATCAGGAAGACTGAACAAGACACAAAGAAGGCCTATTCCTACACATTTTAATTGTCTACATGCAGCATTTATTAGTGAAAACAACCTGAAGTCTGAGGTAGTTAAGTGCTCAGTGCTTCAAACGAGTCTTTTTAAACTACATGTTTTCTTCCCTCAGAGGTGGAATAGGAATAGATGTGAGGATTTCTGAGCATCATAAGATCACAGTGTGACTTTTTCATTTGCATTTTTTTTAGTATGCAGTGACAAGAACTACTAATTCACTAATTGTGTTCCGATTTGGGCACGGAAGTGTTGAATTTTAGTGCTGGAACATTAGTTGAACAACACGTCCTATTTTATAAGATTTTATAAGATAAATACATTATTTGCATCACCCCGTTATACAATTAATTTGTGAGATGCCATTAACTCTGCATAACACCCTCATATTCCTGTGTGTCCAGCACTTTGGGTGTGCGTAGATCATGTCCATGCAGGTCCATTTGCTTTTCCTTTGCCTCAGGGGCACCTCCCAGTGGTTAAGTCATGGGAAAGGCAGAGAGCAGGTGGGGACCCTGATCATGGAGAAACTGGAATATTTCTCCTGAGGGTGATCTTTGTAACACACTGAGGTACGTTTTTGTTTGCTTGTTTATTCACGGCTGTAGTATCACATTACTGAGGACAGCAGGACAATTTTGGCCAAAGGAACTGGGCCAAATTATTTGGGTACTTTTGGGAGCGACTGTGAGGGAGCATTTTGGATTTAGGTACTTTGTGTGATGCCCTGTGCACTTGACCTTGCAATATACAGTGTGCAGAGGGGAAAGAGGCTGACTAGCTCTCAAGTGCATGAGGTGGTGAATCTTTCTGGATTATTAATTTAAAACTTAAGGGGAGAGAAAGCCAGTATTTACTTACAAAGGAAATGGAAGAAAACACAGACTGCCTTGTATAGATTTTACATGCAAGAGCCAGCTCTGCTTGACTAGGTTTCAACGGAGAGGCTGCAGAGGCCAGGCCAGCCCTGGGGAATGCAGGCTGCGACAGGGAAGGTCTGATTGGGGAGGAATTCAATGCAGCTATCAGCAGCTGGCTTCTATGTAAATACTGCAACACCTCGGAGCAGAGCAACAGCTGAGATAACACTGAAAGCTAATCTCTAGCGCCGGTGAAGCTGGCCAACTCCTCACATTGTACGGCTTCTGTAGAAAAGAGGTGGTAGGGAAAAAAAAAGAAGCAGATTTAAATTGCATGTGGCAACTTGCTGTGGAGCAAAATCTACTGCTATTTTTCAATTGAAAAACAAGATAAAATAATGTTTTTGGCCTTTGAGATGCTACTTTGTGCACATACAGTCCATGCTATACATGCATTCATATGAACTCTTATATAAATACGCAAACAGGAATCTACATTGCTGTCACCAACACATTTTCAACCCTGCTTCCCGTGCCCAACGGCTTTAGGTAATTATATGCTTACTCAGGGTCCTTACCCCACCAGTATTGATTTGGGAGGATTTCTCATCAGTAGCAGGAAAGTTACCAAAGTTCCAGAGCAGAGACACTCAAACACAGTTTCTCCCTCCTCCTGTCACCTCTTCGGGTCACTGCACCTCCCAAGCCTACACCTCACTTTCCCAAGTATCTCAGGAATAGGTGCTTTATACACACACACACACACACACACACATACACATTGCATGTATTTGTGCATATATATATATTTTTCTTTCTCTATATAAATATACATCCACATCCCTATATACAAATAGTGCCTCACCTGAAACATACCGTCTCTCCTCGAGGCACTTACTTAAAGGCGGGCAGGAGCCAAGAGTGGCCACCACGGGTATCGCCGTGTGTGCTCAGAGCTGGGCACAGCCCTGGACAAGCAGCGGCTGGGGTGGAGCCAACCACCCACCTCATTAAACGTGTTAGAAACCAGCAAACCGACTCCTCCATCTCCCATTTCAGGAGGAATTAAAGCCTAGGAGTCTGACACCCCCCTTGGTTTCCTACGATTTGGAAATGAGCAAGAGGCAGTTTCCAGCCCTTGAACGCTTTTTGAGAGCCAAGTCATGGCTCAAAGACAACTTGTACACACCTCCAAAAAACCCCAACTGAACCAAAAAGTGCTGGTCTGGTGGCTTCCCCAAGCTCTTCCCTTCTGCCTCGTTCAAGATGTAGGTGCTGGTGGCAGCCATGTGAACTGGCTCATTAACTTGTTGGGTGTTTCAGTTTGGTGCAGCCGTCTGAGCGCTCCTGCCCCACTGCAGGCCAGGAGATGCAGGGATCCAGGAGGTGCAGGGAGCTGACGTGCGCTGCCTCCCAGCGCGGTTCCCGTGTGCGCTGCCTCCCAGCTATGGGACCCGTGTGGAGCTGCTCTGTCCGCTTATTGCCAACCCACTCAAGGGTCTATTTTTAACCAGAAAACAATGTGTTTTAAAATATATGGATGCGGGTGCTCCAACAGCCAAGCAAGTGCCATGTTGCACTAACACCCTGGCCATGATTTTGTCCGCTCTACACCCATCATTATAGGAGGCGCATGCAGAGGAGAGGCCCACGGCGCTGCCACCGAGGTCACCTCGGGCACCATCCATTAAGCCACAGCACGACTCTCTCGTAGCAGTGCACGGCGAATAAACGAGGTGTGTGGGGGGCATCCACACAGCCCCCGTGCCGGTTGGGAGGCCCCGCACGGAGACCCCCGCGCTGGCCGGCGCCAGCTGCGCTCGGAGCGCGCGGGGCGGCCCGGCGGGCGCGTCCCCCCGCGGCGGGCGCCCCCCGGGCGCGCTCCCAATTTGGGCAGGCGGCGGCGGGCCGGGGGCGCGGGGCCGCGCGGCTGCCTTACATGGCGCGGCCGGCCGCGCCCCGCCGCCCCGCGCCATTCATGGCCGCGCCGCGCCGACATGGCCGCGCGGGCGGCCAAATAAGGAGACGGCGGCGGCCGCGGCCCCGCGGAGCCGCCGCCGCCGCGCGGGGTATAAAGCGGCGCCCGCCGCCAGCCGCCACCCAGCCGCGTCCCGCCGAGCCCCGCCGAGCCGCGTCCCGCCGGTGAGTAGCGCCCGCGGACAGGCGGCCCGAGGGCGCGGGAGCGGGTCGGGGCCGGGCGGCGCCGCGGCGGTTCGGGACGGTCCCGCCGCACGGTCTGGAGCGCCGCGCTCTCTCGCAGGTCCGCGCCGCTGCCCCGACATGTGCGACGACGAGGAGACCACCGCGCTCGTGTGCGATAACGGCTCCGGGCTCGTCAAGGCGGGCTTCGCCGGCGACGATGCCCCCAGGGCCGTCTTCCCCTCCATCGTGGGCCGCCCCCGGCACCAGGTAGGGCCATTTGGGCTTCGCTTTATGCTCAGGTGTCTTCTGGGCTCCCTCCTCAACATCCTCCCGTCCCGCTGTCCCAGCTGCTTCCAGGGATGCTTCTTCAGGCTTTTCCTGCCTGGGTCACCCTCCCATTGCTCCCGTGTGCATCTCCCTCTCCCCGAGCGGCCTCCCTGTCCTCATGGGGAGGCCGCCCGAGCACAGCCTCCTCCGAAACTCCTTCCTGCTAGGCCAGACCCATGGCCAGCCTTGGGCTATGTGTGTCTTTGTCAAACTAATTTGCGCCTGACACAGTTCGCTTGGGGGCTCTTCCTCTACCATCGTGGCCAGTCCTTCACGTACCAAACCCTTTCCATGATTTTTTTCCTACTTATCGCTAGAAGAGTTTGCCATTGATATTTTGTTTCTATGAATACCTTTCTGCTGAGACTCCATAGCAATAGACAAGTTTTGACAGGATCCTCCTGTTCACTAGAGAGTTTATTTTCCTCCGCAGCTTTTTGTTTATAGACTTTCTGTCTCTCCCTGTTTCTTTCCCTGATCACTGCATTATGCAGTTTACTTTCAGTCAAGCTGAACCAGAAAGAAGGAGCTAATCAATGGCATATTTAGAAAAGGTGAAAAAATGGATCCTGTATATGGTTAAAGGGAAAATTATCTTATTAAAAATGTAAAATTAACCTTTAGATAATGTAAATGTCTCTCCTGGCATGAATGGTTGTATCTCTCTTCAAAGCAGTGTAGAGTGGCCCAGTTATTTGGGCTCATAATGCTACCTTCCTCAGATAACGGTGTTCTACATTTTCTTCTTTTAGGGTGTAATGGTTGGTATGGGTCAAAAAGACTCCTATGTAGGCGACGAAGCTCAGAGCAAAAGAGGTATCCTTACTTTGAAATATCCCATTGAACATGGCATCATCACCAACTGGGATGACATGGAAAAGATCTGGCACCACACTTTCTACAATGAACTGCGTGTGGCTCCTGAGGAACACCCCACCCTGCTCACAGAAGCCCCCTTGAACCCAAAGGCAAATCGTGAAAAGATGACCCAGATAATGTTTGAGACCTTCAATGTACCTGCCATGTATGTGGCAATCCAGGCCGTCCTCTCCCTTTATGCTTCTGGTCGTACAACAGGTAAAATAATCAGATAAGCAGTATTAAAAAAAAAAAGTAATTCATTCTTACGAGAAAGCTTACAAGAGAACTTTTTTCATTATAGTTATTTGATGATAACAGTAATTTTAAAAAGCCAATTTACAAGAGACTGTTGAAAGAGCAATGTGAATTTGTTTGCCTTGCATTAAGAGGGAGGCACTGTGAAACTGACTGTCCTGCTGATCATGGTATAAATGAGAACTGTGAAGATAGATACAGTACTTTCATTGGTCTCATCTTGGGTAAGAATTGAGGTCTTGGACCCAGAACTGCATGCTCACACCAAACAGGAATATCCATGCAGGCAAAAGAATGGACATAGTCTGTTCTTAGTATTTGGATAAAAGAGAGTGGCACTGTTTTCTACCACTGGAAAAGTCCTACATGTTCTATTGTCTGTGTTACTGCTTTTTACATTTGCTAGATGATTTCAGCTCTTGTCTTCACAATTCTCCCCCAGGTATCGTTCTCGACTCTGGCGATGGTGTCACCCACAACGTGCCTATTTATGAAGGTTATGCTCTGCCTCATGCCATCATGCGCCTGGATCTGGCTGGCAGGGATCTCACTGACTACCTCATGAAGATCCTCACTGAGCGTGGCTATTCCTTCGTGACAACAGGTCAGTCCTGCAGCTTCCCCTTCTTGTGAATGGCCTCGTTTCTGCCTTCCTCCATCAATCTTCCTCCTCTAGTGTTTTGCTTCCCCACCTTGACTTGATTTCTGTTTATCTGCAGCTGAACGTGAGATTGTTCGTGACATCAAAGAGAAATTGTGCTATGTTGCACTGGACTTTGAGAATGAAATGGCCACTGCTGCCTCTTCCTCCTCTCTGGAAAAGAGCTATGAATTGCCTGATGGCCAAGTCATCACGATTGGTAATGAACGTTTTCGGTGCCCTGAGACCTTATTCCAGCCATCTTTCATTGGTAAGTGATCCTGGAAAATTTGTCTTTTGGTAAAAGGTCTGAATGAATCAGAATATCTAGGAAGAGTCTCGCTCCCTTTCCTGCTTCTCTAATTTGGCATAGAATCAAACATAAATAATGAGTTAGAGCTTCTGGTCCCTGTAAATTGCTGAACTTGAGCTTAGCTGGCAATTAGCTAATTCCTGGGCCCTTGATGCAAGTTTTAGAGCAGGATTTAAGCTTTTAGTGACTGAAATGTGCAGTTAGAATGTGTCAGTAGTGGTAAGGACACTTTGCAGAGCTGTATTTGCAGAACTTTTGCTTAAAACAGAATCTGACTCCACTAAGTAGTAAAGTGTCGGTGGGTGGGGTGAAATACTTGTGTGCACTTCTAAGCACTGTATTTTAACACGGGCCTGATCAAGATGGTCACTTCGCTGTCTGCTATAGCGGGCACAGCTGATGGGTATAACAGATGCTTGTAGGGTAAGTCCTGAGCATTAAATGCAGTTGTTCATGAGCTGACATCTTTCTTTGGATCTGGTGTCAACTCTTGCAGGAAGCACCTGTTAAAACCAATAGCTTGGAATGCAACTACGAACATTTGCTCTCGATTTTTTTTTTCTTACCACCCAATACTAATACTGCTGTCCCTATCATGATTATGTCTTGCCTTGATGACTGTAAACCTAAACTCCTAAATAATTCTTCACTATCCAATATGTGGTTACTGACATCTTTAGTTCTGCTTTATCTGTTCTCTGTTATTGCTGTCCTTGCTGCATTCAGCTAATGGTGCTTGTGAGACTGGTATAACCTGACACTCATGTTTTCTCTTCAGTATTTTTCTCAAGTCTCCATGTAATAAATAACAACTTTATCTTGTGTATCTTCATCTTCTCTTACTGTACTGTTTGTCCGCCTTTCTATCCTTTGCACATGCATTATGTGATCCTTCCCTTTTCTACCAAAGGTGTGTTTCCTAAGCTAATTCTGTAATGTTTTAAAAATTCTTTTTCTATAACATTTAATTATCAATAAGTATTTTTACAGGAAAAAAAAATCTTCATACTATCTCTCCACAGGGATCACAGATTGGTATTTGATTTAGCTTCCGTCCCTCTTCTGGTTTACAATGTACTTATATCGTAGTTCATATTAATAACAAGGAGAAGTGCCGAGAATTCTTTTCTCTAAGACCATTCATATAACTCAGTGATTTGTCATCATGTTTTTTTTTGTAGGCATGGAATCTGCTGGTATTCATGAAACTACCTACAACAGTATCATGAAGTGCGATATCGATATTCGCAAGGACCTCTATGCTAACAATGTCCTCTCGGGCGGTACCACGATGTACCCTGGTATTGCCGATCGCATGCAGAAAGAAATCACCGCGCTTGCCCCTAGTACTATGAAGATCAAGGTGAGGGGCTTGTACTGAAATGTATCAGTAAGGATGGGAAAATGTCTACATTATTAAACCGGGATATAGGAGCAACTAAGAAGCAGCATCTGATGCACAGATTAGGAGAAATGGCGTGTAGTCAGCATAATTATATTGATCAGAAGTAAATGTCAGAAAAGAGGAGAACTGGGCTGTAGATTTTCCTTGAAAATACTACATATATTGTATCAGCTGCTGAAGATTATTGATCCTGATATTCTAGCAAAGTTTCTTTTGTCACTTAAGAAAATACCTTGCTATTTGCTATGTCAGTAATATGGGTTAATGGAATTGTTTAACTGATGAGGATTTGGTTGCTTCCCTTTATCCTAGATCATTGCCCCACCAGAGCGCAAGTATTCTGTTTGGATTGGGGGCTCCATTCTAGCGTCCCTGTCCACCTTCCAGCAAATGTGGATCAGCAAACAGGAGTATGATGAAGCTGGTCCATCCATTGTCCACCGCAAGTGCTTCTAAGCACCTTTCCTTCAATTTACCTCCTACTCAGGATGACGACAATATGCTTCTTGGAGTCTTCTGGCAACCCTTCCTGAACTCTCTTCAGTCATTGTACAGTTTGTTTACACACCCGTGCAATTTATTTGTGCTTCTTCTAATATTTATTGCTTTATAAATAAACAAGATCTGGGACTTGCAACTACAAACGATTTTGTCTTTTTTTTTTTTTTTTAATGTGTTCTTTCATTACAAAAATTAGGCTGTAAACACAATGGGATTTGGAAACTCCCATCAAACCCGCCAATGCCTTCACTGCATGCATGTCCTTCTAAGTGATTTTGCCATCAGGGCAGGGTTTACTGTTAAGAGTTTTTAGTTTTAATTCTGAAACTTGAAATGAAAGAAGAATCACATATTAAGCTTATAAAGACATAGCCTGAAGGGTTACTATCTAGTAAGTGGGACAAGTGGAAGGAAACCTCTTGCATTCACTCACTGGATTTAGAAATGACTTTTCTGTTGCATTAATTATAACCCAAGTCTTTTAATACCAACTTATTGAAAGGCACAGCCATCTGAAAAAGAACTATGCTAATATGTTTAGAATGCTATTTATAACTAATTAGCTTAATCCTGAAGAGTCATATAACTGTTTTTCTGTAGGGTATAACTATTTATGACAAAACATTAATTCAAGCTGACGGTTTGCTCACCTCCCCCATCTCTTCAAAGCCAGGGACAAAAAGTGAAGCCTTCATTGCACTAACGCCCAGGAAGCAAACTTTTGTTTTATCCATATAAATCTTACGATTCTTTTCACATCATCATTCAGTATGTTTTTACGCACTCTTTAATTCTTAATCTTTACTACTCTTTGTTTCCATTTGACCCAGATACTACAGTCATAAATTGCCTACTTTATATGGGCTTTTCTGTTACTAACCACTGTGCTCTTCTTTTTTTATATATATATGAAGAGAAGGACTAGCTAGAAGATGAGGTACAAAATGTTCTATGAACTTCCACAAAAAAAGAGTATCATAGTTTGAAATAGGTATACACTAGAGTTCACCTCAAGTTGTTACAAGAAATCATTTAAAGCAGATACCAATTTTTATGCAGATAGGCAAGTTTCAGGCTGAGAACTTAAACAAATGTTGAGACATTGTGAAAACGGATCTCATGCTAATACTGTATTCAAATGCTGATTTAGAAAAAAAAATACATCAACAGGCAGTTTGCACTAGCAAATACAAGTTTGGTTTTTTTTTCCATCATTTCCACCTTTTGTATTCTGAAAAGACCTTGATGCTGGTTATTGGGTGTGATCTGTGGTTAAGCAGACCTGATTTTACCCTTTGAATATAAGAAGAGATTTTTAGTATCTGTTTCTAGTTTACCATTAGAAGCAAGTTTTCCAAGGCACCATTATAATTATATACCATCAGCCTGCAATTTAAATATTCAGCATACATCTAGATGGTTTTGCTTTTGGGCAGAAAGGAGGCAGATGGAGTTGTTAAATATAAATGAAATGTAAACACACAAAATAAGATACGCTCACACAGCTTTACTGAAATTCTTACATAAATACGCTTTTTCACAAGACAATAGGAACTGATAGTAACTGGTGAATCTATTAAAGCAAGGTCAACAGTTTCCACAGTCCTCCCAAAAGTTTTAGAAGAGGGCATCACTCTGAAATTCACACTACGGGGAAATCTGTATGTTGTGAAAATCTGGGAACATTAGCATATTTCTTAACAGCTGAAAGTTTTTCAAACTCGAATGATACTGTTTAGACCCACTGCACTTTTCTTGCTTTGTCTTACTTGATATTGTGAAAGATTTTTCCTAGCCAAAAAGGTCACTCCAAGCATTATTTGAATTAATGGAATCACACTGCACATGATTCGCAATTAATTGAAGCTCAAAATGTTAAGCAAACATGCAAAGGGCAGGATAAGTAAGAGCCGGTGGCTTCCTGCCTGGGTTTGGTAGGTTGGGCAGGGCCAGGGCCCAGCTGGCAGCATGCTCAAGGCTGTGATGAGGAGTTTGCCCTGGATCATGAGGAGGAAACCTGGGGAAAGTTCAGACCTTTTCGATATAGCTAATGCAACTCAGCAATTCATTTGAAGTAAGCTTGAGTATAATGTTAGATAAGCGTGGAATCAAATCTGATAAGCACTGCCACTGCTTAAGCTCAGTCTCTGTTTCATTTTTACAACAAGTCTTGATTACAGTTGCATACATTTTGTATGGCGAATGAAGGTGGGATGCAAGAATTCACTGAACTGTACCTGTGTGATAATCTATGATTTTATTGTAGATGTATGCAATTAAAAAGCAAGGATCTTTTGGCATTTGTTTTTGTACTTTGACATTATATTCTCACAGTGTAGAATTTTTGTATGCCATTAATTAGTTTATTCATAAAAAGAGACTGTATCAAAACTCCCCTGCAGTCATCCATAGGGAGTGATTCCACAGTCTTCACTCTGAAACACCTCAGCTGATGACAACGTTGACATGAAATGATAGGCAGTGACTTTCTGTGCTGCCCATCTGCCCATCCCTGGGCACAGAGATGTGTGTGGACGTTCAGGACAGGTCACTCACTTCTCCATTTCAGCCCTGCTGCTAGAGGCTGGAGTCCACACTGGTATGAGCAGAACGTGCTCACAGTCTGATCATAGCTCCAAGCTTCGGGTGGTTAAAGAAATGATGGTGATGGTTAAAGAGATGGTTAGGATAGTTAAAGAGATGATTAATTGCGTCTGGAAGGACTGCATCTTCCCCTGCAAAAGGGTATGTATGTGGTGGGTTAGCAACCCATGGCAGAGAGATGGAGTGAAGCATTGGCGAAACTGATTTTTTTTAAACTGATGGCAAAATTTACCAAGATTTGGCTGGCAGAGCCCATTTGACAGACAGCATAGTTTTGAAAATAAGGGATTGCAGTTAACTTTCCTCGCTCTTGATGGAATTGCATTTGGATGGAGGAGAAAAACTTGATGTTTTGGCCGCACAGATCTGGCACATGTGTTTTTGTAAGGCAGTTTGGAGATACGCTAAACCTTTGACCTGACACACTTAACAAGTGTGTTCTGCTATTTGATTTAGTAGTTCCTTGTTGCTGTGTATAAAAAAGATCATGAAATTCATTTTGACTTGGCTTTTTAAGCTAGGTGAAGAGTGCTAGGAAATGCTGATATACATCAGTAAGAGCTGAGACAAACCCTTACGATCTATTCTGGCAGGTAGAGCAACACAGGCCAGTACTTCTGCTTTTGGTTCAGAGATATTAGGCTTTTACCACTGGCACAAATCTTGCACAAAACTTTGTAGATCTAGGAGCATGCTGGTCACTTAAGGAATATTGAGGGATACGATTATGGTCAGAAGAGAAAGCTTATAACCTCTCTATTAGATATGTGCTAAACATCTGGAAAGCCTACAGTTCTGCTTAAATGAATGGATTTTCTGACAGGAAATAAGGAAATGTTTCAGGAGTCACGTGCTACTGCTCCGAGGCTCTCTTAGAGAGACGACAAAACAGTCATTTTAAATTTGATGGAATTGTCTGCTTTGCACTAATCTTCTCTAAAGAAGCTGAACTGTTTTAGCTAAAGCTTTAAAAAGCTTTAAAAGTCTGCCTGAGGCAAAGCCCTAATATGAAAACTTTTAGCTTGAACAATTGAATTCTGGCAGGTTGATTAGTTTTTCAGTGAAGATTAAGAGGGCTTTTTACTTAAAAAACGTTTGGTGACCGTAAGTATATGTGCAAATTAGCTTAACCCACAATAATAATATGACAATAGACAAAAGAGAGGAAACATCTTCTCTGATGGCTGGATAAACTGCATAGGCCCAGATAGAAAAAGATTATTCCTTTCTTGAAGTAAGCCCAGTTACACCCTGAAGCATCTGGTGACAGAAGCCTCTGTCATTAACAAGACACAAGATAAAGGGAAAAAAAGAGTCATTTGCAAAGCAATTAGTAAATCTTACTCATTACACTCAAGAAAGAAGCAATTCAGGCAGTTAACGTATCACTAATTATCTTTGTGTTTTCTCTGGAGGATGACCATGATTCCTGAAGTTTGCAAACTCAGCACACTGAAATGTTCATTACTGGAAAAAGTTTATCATGCTGTTATATGATTAAAGGGTAGCTTTAATTTGTGATTAAGCTGTCCCTTGTGAATAATGCTGCATGAAATGAATTCAGCAGGCATTTGCAAAAGTCAATGTACCTTGTAGCAACTTTATTTTTCGCAATAAAAATTAATTTAGAAAATTCAGTAAGAATCTTAGCTCTTAGCTCTATCAGATATGGGGTATCTTGAGAAGACCAATTGCTCTCCAAAGTTTAGAAACATATTTTACTTTTTTTTTTTTGGTCGTATATAGGTAGTGGATGTAGGAGGGCATGGAGCTATATTGACATGTATTTGGCTTGAATTTACCTGATGTGTAAACCATACAGCAAGTCTGGGAAGGTACCCCATAAAATCTAGATATCAAAGCAGTAAGGAAGAGTGTGGAGATTATTTTTGAATCTAAGCCCTTTTAGATCGTCCCCCAAAATATTGCCAAATGACTCTGAGGACTAGCTTTCTAGCTAGCTTTCTTTAAAGATCCCAAACAACTGCCCCATGAGCTACACTCAGTCTTTCAGACACAGCTTGGCATAAAGACACTGATCAGAAAACCAAGTTTGCAATCTTCTGAGGAGGAGGAAGTCTGAGAATCACATACTGCTGTGGCAGGTGGTGGTGAGAACACCTTCCACAGCATCGAGAAGTACAGGCATTTTAGAATGAGACTGCAATCAAGAGAAGGAAAAGTTGAGATGAAGCAAGGCATATTCTCTTGCCTATATGGAAGATAAGTTTTGGCACAAAATTTCATGCAAATTATTTATTTTGCTTAAAAATATTTCTGGCAGTCAGATTTTAAGTCCAAAGAAAGAGTGAAAAATGTGTTAGGCTCAAGCAAGAAAAATGTCCACCGAGTCTCTTTTTCTATCCTTATAGTTTTGGTTACCAAAATTCATTTTACCTTCTTGTATTGTAAAAAGCAAAGCTTTAAATATGTGATGAAGAAGTTTACAGAAATGGTCTTATGACTTGCTTCTCTTGTGTGTGATTTTTTTTTTTTAATCGAACTACAGTTCTCCCCTGTGGCTCCTTCCTCTGTGTAACCATACAAACTGTAGTAGTCAATCTCTTGCCTGCATATTTTAGCAGCTAATCTTAAGGAACTTTGAAATTAGGTAGCATCAATACTTTCAATGTATATGGGAAAATGAGTAGTTATGTTATTGTTGGTGACAGTCTATTTTGCATATGGTTCTGGATTCTCCAGTGAGTGTGCTGTAATAATATGTATGTATGTACATATCTATCTATTTATCTATCTATATCCTTATCATATCTCTATCAATTTACAAATATATGCCCTAAGAGTTCTCTTTATCTTTGTCACATTTCAGAGACCAGTTTCAGAGACCATGACCTCATGACACAGGATACAAGTATCCCCTCTGGAAAGGTAGTATAGCTGAAACTTGAAGGTCAAATATTTCATGCCAGAATCTTCACAGAGATGTCTGACTAAAACAAAACTGTAGACATTTTGTATCTTAGGTCCTAACACAGTGTTTAGGTCCTGTTTTAATCTTCTGTTCAAGCAAAAACTTTGAATCTTCAGGTTTTTAAGAAAAGACCAGAATTGAAATATTTTAGCAGTAATGTGAAATATTCTTTTCTTCTTATAATCTACAGACAAAGTGCCACAGAAGCATATTCTTCAAATGTAGCCTGGATACACTGAGTACTGCTGAATGTGTAAAAAGTGATATACAGAAAAATGTTCAGTGGCTGATGTAATGTGCAGTATTTTAAAGGTTGCAGCCTCTGTAGTCTTCCCTTTTGATCAAAGATAACCTCATTCACAGTCATTAACTGCATGGACAAATTTGTTTCTTCCATTTCATTTCAGGTGAGAATGAATGAATTCTGGCCATTGTGTTGATGCTTAGTAGAAGCAGGGCATTACTTTGGGAGCTTATTTTTGCAAGTAGACAACATATGAAATGATCAGGACTAGTACCCTGCAGATTTTTTCTACTGTCAAAAGATATACAGCTTTTCTGCATCTGTTCATGTTTAGTAATATAAAATAACAATTAAAAAAAAATTAAAGTGCTGAAGTGTCTACTTTTACAAGCAATAACACAGAGTTGGCCATTGTGCAAATTCCAAATAGGGTTGTGTGGTGACAAAGAGACAGTGGGTGCTATTAAAAGCTTGACATTTATCACTCACAGTAGTTAAATTTACCATGGTATTTGTGGCATTCCCCAATCTAAGTATAGAGGCAAATACCACAGAACAGATAAATACTGCTGTGCAAAAATGGCAAAGTGCTGTTGGTACTTTACTGAACATCTATCATTGCCTTCTGGAAACACGTTGCAGGCAGCTATTGACTTGGAATTTCTCTGTATAGGGAAGGAAACAGCTTTTCTTATCCTTTATCTTGTCCAGTTAGACTGAAAACTCTTCTGTATTTTTTTTTCTGTGTGTGCTTGTAGCCTGTAGCCTGTAGCAATGAATTAATAGACTGTACCATTTCATTCACAAGGACAAATGGGGTCAGTTTGGAACATGGAGGTTAGGAAATGTCCCACTGGGCATGGTGCTTAGTGGGATCCTACCCTTAGTGGAGAGTCCTAACCCTAGAGTTGGATGCTCTCCCTACCATGGAGCTGTTGGGATTGGGACTTTGATTCTGTTTTATGTTCTTGCCTCCTGTGAGTGCATCTAGTTACTGCAGAGGGCACTGAAGAGTACACAATGAAATTCCTGGGCTGCAGATAAAACTTGTGTATTATGAATGATTTCCTCTGTCAGTCCTTAATATGACTGCTTCACATTCACTTGCCTTTCTCCCTAAAATTCCCTGCTATTTTCATATCTCCAATTCCCTTGGTGAAAGCAATAGTGAAAAGTATACTAGGGAAAGAAGCAATTGTATCTAACTAGGCATTTCTATAGCCTTTAACATTTTCCACAAATCATAGGTAGGCTGACCTTTAAAAAAATGCTCTTGAGGAGTGGAATGTGTTTTACTTCCATAATTGTTACTTTTGGAGGACTGGTTTCAGGTATAACTTAAGGATAGAATGAAAATGCTGCCCTACGCTCTTAGAATTACAAAAATTCTGAGCGCCAAATTCTCCACTTGGATAAATCTGAGCACTGCTCTGACTTTGAAGCCAATGATACTGGGACTGCCTAAAATCAGATGAGGGTATGGATGTTTTCCTGAACATATGCATTTTTTTTCTTCCCATGCTGTAAATGTCCTGTGCATGCTTCTAATTAACCACCAAATATAGTTTCTGAAGAGCTGAAGAGACAAGCAGAGGCTTTTCTTTTTTTCTTTTTTTTTTTCTTTTTTGTACAAGGGCACCTAAACTGCTCAGTGTGACTTTTTTTAATTGCATGTCTTGGGTTCAATTCTAGTGCAACTTGCTGCTAGCACTGAGAGTTAACATAAATGCTGGCATGTGCAACTTTGGAATTGTTTATTACACCCACCAAAATGCTGGAGGTTTTATGTGTCATATTAAATGCAACTGCATACTTCTGAGTGCACTTTTTAACTGCATCTTTCTGAAATGAAAAACATCTTCATTCTAGATAACAAACATAAAAAATACTTTTGCATTCTATTAATCAAGAATTCACATGAGTCACTCCCAGGAGAATTTTAGTAATGTTCTATTTTAATTTTGCCTTTTCTGTATATATTATTTGTCTTTTTTTCCCCCCATGCTGTAAATGGAAAAGTCTTTTCTGCTTATTTGTCTTTTTTCTATTTTTTAATTATTTCTCTATTTTTATTTCAAATTTTCTCTATTTTCATATTCACTTATTTAAAAAGAAAAATACTTTAACAAGCTATTCATAGTCTTTGCAGCAATGTATCTGATTTCCCCTTATTTAGCTTTGATACCAGCACTGCAGGACCCTCATCTCTGCCTTGTGCTAAAAGGGTATCAGAACTTCCCAATCCTGGAAAGACACTTTTTTTTTTCCCCCCTCCTGAAGCCAGAGGAGAGAACAACTAAATATTTTTTATTTCTTTGATTTCATTTGATTATACTTCTTTGACCTTCAGCCCTAACAGTCCTAAATGGGGAGAGTGTATATTTACTATATGATACCAAGATAATGTCTTGCTGTACACTATGCATCTTTTTTCCAGTGTCATCTAAAAAGCTGGAGAAATTCACATTATTGATTTGGGACAGGATGATTGCAAGAGGAAAGACCTTATCAAAAGGGGAAAATTCTGTTCCTGGCCTCTGATTGATGTTTCTGTAATCATGGCACAGATAGGAGGCTTGCCACCACATTTAGTCCAGCTTGTCAACCACATTGCCTTTTCACAATGAAACATGCTGGATTAAACACATTTGTTGGGAACTGTCTGCATGGTCCAGGTGACTCATTCATCTGTCTAGTTGGTGTTTTCTGAATTAATTGATCTATCTTTGAGCTCATGTTTTCTCTCATGCCTTGTTTGTCTTTGTGGCAGTCATATTTGTGTCTCACACTACCACTTTGGCCATACTTATTGCCTTCAAGCTCCAGGAGCATTTTGCACTGACATTCAGGTAGCATGACCTGGACTTTGATAACTGGCTGGTGTAATTAAACTAAATATGCTTCACAAATATTTATTAATGCCCTGTGGGAACTTGGCTTTTTCCTTTTTTTTTTTTTTTTTTTTCTTCTCTCCTCTGTGCACTAGCTTTCCTGTAAACTTTTACTCTTTTTAATATAATCTCTACCCCAAATGTATTTCAGAGAAAATGTATGAAATAATGAAACGCATTAAAGAACATGAGGAAATGAATCAAATGAATCGTTTATCAATGTCTTAGGGACATACTACTTGCTGATACATTAATAGATAAAGTCTTAAAATGCCTATGAGCCAACATTTGAAGTCACTTTTTTTTTTTTTTTTGTCCGCTGCAACTTAAGCAGCAAAATTAGGGATGGAATCTAACTGATTTCAGTTCTTCAACATCAAGAGTCCCCTCTGTGCTTTCAGAAAACACCTGATATTTATGCCTCAATATAAGGTGCCTTAAAACAACTGTCTGAAAATGGTGGTGCTGGGGGGAAACAGTTTATCTTCATTTTACCTGTAATGTTGATTAGGCATAAAGTTTAAGAAGGAACATGGGGCCAGGGGACCCATGTGCTTCACAGAGTATTTACCCTGGTGCCCAGATCACACTAGTTTATTTTCTATTACACAGTATAACTGATTCCAGTAGCTGTCCTCGCTTCTTAGAGTTAGCATCTCTCTCACACCTAGCTTAAAATTTAGCTCTGCCCCATTCACACCAAGATGGGAGAGGGGCTGGGTCCTGGCTCCAAAGGCAAATGTGCTCACTCAGCAGAATTCAAAATCTAAGCAAATAAGAAACTAGCTAAAAATGAAGACAAATTTGCATAGGATGTGTGTAAATCAATGTTACCCTAGAGCAACTGTGACCTGTGTGACAAGTTATGTGGATTTCTCCGTTATCTAGAAAAAGTGTAATTTCCAGTACAATAGCAGCATTATGCATGGTCTGAATTTCTTTAGGCACAGAAATAAATAATGCCCAATTCTGTGTGTTCTGCAAGGTTTTTTTAATGAATGAATTTATTTTTCCTCTTGCTTATGTCATAGCTTCCCTATAGCACAGTCTCTACATGCTCTCTAATAGCTTCTAAAAAATATAGTTATGAATCAAAGATTTCCTAATAAAGAGGTTATTGTAAAATCAATATATACCATTTCATTTTTTTTGTGGGATAAAAGGAATAGAACATCAAAACCACTACTTTATAAAACTCACAGAAAATATTTCATTCACAGAAATTCACAGAATTTTTCATTCACAGAAAATGTTGATTTTCAAATTTGTTTTTTGCTCCATTTGGAGCTGAAACATTGCCAAAAATAAAGAAGTACACAACCTAGAAAACTCTTTGCTTAGAAAAGGATAACAAATGGTCTTACAAAAAGAAAATATGCTTCTTGGGACTGAGCAGATGTTGTTTGTTAATAACAACTGTGTAACTGACAAAACTGCTAATTTAAATCACCACCTGTGAAATTCCAGATGTGCATGGATCTGTAAATCAATGCTTTTGCATTAAACTGCAGAGGTTTAGAGAAATTCCAGAGTAAAGAATTGTCACTCCTGCATGGAAAAACAGAGAAAAGCAGGCACAACCGCCTAGAGGCCCCAGCCACCTCTTCTCCATCCAGGGTTTCTCACCCATTCTCTTCTAAAGGTCTTCCCAGGTGTTGTTATATCCTTACCTTTCTACCTTTAACCACCACCTTCCCAGGTGCTGCTTATATCTCAGCAAGTGTTCCTTGTTAACCTCTAATGGCTGGCCTTAGAAAATCCTTTTATCCATCAAGCAATCCACATCATTATTTTTACCCCTGGCCAACCTTCCTTCCTATTCCTACATTTCCCTCTTTTTTGTTTACTAATAATTAAATTCCTATTCCTACATTTCTATTCCCAAGTGTCAATCTTCTAGAGCTTCTGAGGTTCAGTGTCCTGTTTTCCCTTTTTGTCTCCCCTTTTCTCCTGCCTTTTTGGTAACTAAAGCTTCTGAGGCTCGCTTCCTGCAGGTCCAGAGCTTCCCCAGCCCTTGCTCCCCTCCCATGAGTCCAGAACTTCCCCAGCCCTTGCTCCTCTCCAGCATATACCTGAGTGTCCAGAGCTTCTACAACTCACACTTGTCCTACATAGCTCAGAGATTTGTTACCGTTCACACTGTTTCCCATTCATCCTGTAGCACTTGCTTCCCCAGTCAATCTTCTAGAGCTTCTGAGGCTCATATCCCATGTGGATCACACAACCTTCTAGAGCTTCTGTTATCATTCAGGGTTCAATCTCTGTTCAGGTGCCGTTTGTGGGAAAACAGAGAGCAGAATAGGCACAACAACTAAGAGACACACCCCCCCCCCACCACCTCTTCTCCATCCAGGGTGTCTCTTCTAAAGGTCTTCCCAGGTAATCCTTATATTCTCACCTCTCTGCCTTTACCACCACCTTCTCAGGTGCTGCTTATATCTCACCAAGTGCTCCTTGTTGTGTTCCTCTAATGGCTGGCCTCAGAAAATCCTTTTATCCAGCAAGCAATCAACATTATTATTTTCATCCCTGGCCAGTCTTCCTTCCTATTCCTTATTCCTACACTCCTGAATCTTTTGTAAAATTAAAATTCACTTGAAACAATTTTAAAATTTAAAGTTTTAAACTAAAGTCTTACACCTTGGGAGTAAATTCTGGATAATCCATCAGATTCTTTTCTCAAAGCCTACTACTTTATAATTCTGATCCAGCATTCTGAAGTCAGTGAGAACATAACTCAATACCTTTTACCTAGGGCCTTATTTGTGAGAAAGTCATAAATCACATGGAGTTTAATTTTGTTGTCCCCACATGTGTCTTTTAAATTGTCTCATAAAATCCTATGGACTAGGGATTCCTATGGAGTTATCTATTAAATATTATTTCCTTTTTCTCTTTTCAGGACAAGTCCATCACACAAATAGACACAGTTTATAATGCACAAACATATACATTATGCATGCGTGTGTGAGCATGTACATATTATGTATGTATCATGAATTGTATATCAAATATTTTTCTCCCTCTTTTACTGTAACTGTGGAATCTTTGAGTGACAGAAGGATTAAAAATCTCTGCGTTTCTTACTGAGCTGCTTTTCATTCCCATTCATTGCAGCAGTTTACTTTCAAACCAATCATTGCACTGCCCTACTTATTTCAAGGGACGGTTTCAGCACAGCCTCCAAAGGACTGCTTTAATGTAATGTGAATTGTCTTCTGAGGCTGGTGAGGTAGGGAGGGAGGCCAAGGGAGAGAGGGGCACCAGGAGCACAGGAGACATATGGTGGGGTAGCAATCATAACGGTGGAAGGCAGTTCTGTCATAAACCATGTCACTGAATCGAAAGCAGCTGGGAGGTTGGAGAGTCAGCATTTAGATGAAGACAAATGTAGACAAGGCAAAGCAAAGCAATAGGTCCAAAAAAAATTGCTTCATGTGAGTTACTCATACTGAAATACTGAAGAATGGTTTCTCAGAAATAATTAATCTTTTTCCTATGAAAAAGAGAAGCCTCAAAATGCTACTTAGAGTTCTATTATACAGGATTCTGTCCTTATTACTTGATCTTATTTTTTGCTATTCTGAAACTCTCATTAACTTTCTCATTGTTAGTATTTTGCCATTAGAGATTTCAAAATGTTCTGATGTCGATCAGATCTTAAAGGTTTTTGAATTCTGGATTCACTGAAGTTAAGGGGAATCACTGTTAGTACCATAACATTACCTAGTGTGGGACCAACATACAATGTAAATTAAAAATAAAGTCTAGTTTCTTTTGATTACCATCCGTAATTCCTTTTGATTCATAAATAAAAGAGGAATAATATGCTTGCCAATCTGAGCTGTGCCAAGATTCTGTATCAGTTTTGGCACAGTGGCAGTATAATTGACTGGTATTTTATCATGCAATAATCAATTACATAGTGCTGCATATCTTTCTGAATATGCATCTTTGAAAGAGTAGACTCTAAGAAAAATATCTTTTTTTTGTCAGTGAAAGACAATTTTCAGTCCAATATTGAGCTTATTATTGCATTAGCGTGTGCGTATTTCTCTATCTTTACAATGATTACCATAGCTACTAAATCTGTTTGTATAGAATCCTTCAGGCTAGTGTGAGTCCAAAGTATTTTTGAAAAGTTCCACTCATTTGGTGAGTATGGGATCTTAATGTAGGCTATAATGGGAATCCACATGAGATCTGCTCACAGATTTACACTTACGCTACCTCATAGTATCAAATACAAATCCGTCACAGTCCATGTTGTATTAATGAATGCTCTAGTAGAATGTGAATGCTCTTTTGACACTAGTGGAGAAAATAGAGAAAATCAGGGGACTGGTAACTGATCATTTGTCCCTGGACTTTCTACTTCCTCACAGAAACTGTCATTTCATAAGGATAAAGATTTCAATGAAATTCTCCTTCTTCACGCCGCAGTCTTTCTGCCAACAAATTGGAATTTATTTTCATTTGTTTGCAATATATATATATACATATACCAGAAGTAAATGCAGTTGTGATTCAATATTATATGTCTAAATTATTCCTAAACAGATTGACTTGAACAGTTAATTTGCTCATGAGAAAGTCCTTGTGAACAGTGACAAAACTTCCACAAAGCTTGAGTGATTTTGTCTGTCAAAGAATATAATATTCTGTAACTAGCAAAGTGCAATATTTTGAATTTGTTTTCCTGTTAAAGCTGTCACATTTAGACACATTTAGATGTTTTAAATTCTCTTACTTCAGAAAATTTTGCAATATTGACTTTGCAAACTCATTTGCAAGAAATTCAGCATGAGATAGGAGCTCTCAGCTAAAATGTCTGTGAATATTCATGCATACATTTACTCCTTCCTTCCTGATAATATCCTAGATTTTCCAAAGAGCTCTCCATTTATAGCAACTCTTAGCTGTATACGTGGACCTCTGACACGTAACAGAGCCTTAGGGTGATTATTAGGATAACTGAGTATTTTTGTCTGTTTATGCATCACAAAAAGCCCTGAATTACCTTAGTCTTGTCAAGCATGAAGTGTATAAATGCAGTGCAGTCCATTTGTACAGTAAGGAGCAGGAGTGCAAAACTGCCATGACAGATGCAGCTTTGTTGCAAACACTGTTGACTAGATGTACAGGACATGCTACCAATTTCTTAGTAGCAAAATGCCAGAGTGTTTTGAATTGTTGCTTTCTATTGTGGAAGACAAGGGCCATAAGCGCATCCAGATCTTGTAACTTTTAGGATGTCTTTACTTTTCAAAATGTAGGAAAAAATGCACTCTCTGGGACGTGGTGTGTAAATAACTAGTGTCTATTGAAGAAATTTGCTTTAAGAGAAAACATAGCAAGAGGTTTATTTTTTAAGCTGCACGTAGCAGCTGACTGTACTCACACACTGAGGGGACAACATAGACACAAATGTTCATTTTAATGAGAGAGAAAGGGGAGGTGGAGGCAGCTGACCTAGATGATTTTATGAATAAAAGATATAATCTGATGCAATCATTTCATTAATACGCACATGGCACCAAATGAAAACAGAATGTAGCAGATGGCTATGAGAGGTCTTAAATGGGTGTTTTCAGTTTAGTAGCTAACTACTTAGATTTTGTGGATTACACCAAATACTTTCAGAAAGGAAGCACTCGTCGTATCAGTGTTCAATGAAATTTCTACTGTTTTATAAAAGTAATGCTGCAAAGTCTGTTTTTTGTGGCAATAGCTAAAAGGTGCAATCACAAAGCAGAAGTGGGGCAACACACTTCACAAAAACTTTGAAAAGAAAGACCTGCTGTATTCTAAGATCTGAATAATAGCTTGCAATTCTTAATTAAAAGCTCCTTTTTTTTTTTGCTCATTTCTGAGGTCTCTGAAATTTTGTTACAATGAGTAGAAATGGATTTTTTTAATATAACAATGACATACAATAACTTATTGTGCATTTTTTATATCTAAGCACAGTATTTATTTATTGCTGCAGGTATGTACACACTACAACCAACTACTAACACAAGTCACGAAGAAAGTTCTTGGGAAAGTCCTAAAAGTAAGTGTCCTTATTTTAAGACAAAATATTAGGAATAAATTTGGGATGAGTGTTTGCTATTAAAAGGAGACAATGTGTGGGTGGATGATTGTGTAGGAACTGGATTTTCTTTTTACATTGGTTCACTTGAGCGCAGAAAATAGCTTGTGGGGAGGATACTGTGATTCAGAGTTATGTGGCAGCGGGTCTGCAAGTCCCGTGAGGTCCCTGTCCCACTGTGGTCAGCCCTGGTGCAGGGAGGCTGGTGGGAGGGCAGCTGTGTCCCCCCTGCTCCCTGTGTGCTCAGCTCCGTGCTGGAAATGTGCAGCCTGAGAGATCTGGCTGCTTTCCGGACCTTTTGCAAAACCAGAGCAGAGCAAAAGGGCTGGATTTCTCAGGGGGAATCTGGCCTATAGCTTCTTAGAGACAGATTAACCTCAGTCTGGCATCTAAGCCCAGGAGATATACAATCTCATTCTTCAGATCTAATCCAAGATCTACTTGGTTATATTATTTTAACATTAATTAATATTGAGGTAGTGACATCTCTGAACATATATTGACTCCATAGTTTTGATTTCTTTTTGAAAAGATTGTTCGAACACCTAGAAACGGTTGAATTTGGTCTGTAGTGGAACACTCAGTTTTTTTAAATACAAAGCAAAAAGAACAAAAATACCCCTCTCATCACCAAAAAGCATGTTCTTAGATACGGTGTGAAAAATATTTTGATTTTTTTGTATTTAGCTGACCAGATATTGACCCGGACAGGTTAAGCCCTGCTACAAATCAATACTGCTGCTTCATTAGGAAGCTGTGCTTTGTAAGCTGGGAGAGGCAAAGCTTTGATAATCCTCGATGCTTGTGAATGAAGCGTAGGCATGATTTTCTAATGTGAATACCATATGCAACACAACATACTTCTGCAGCAGCCTTGGCAGGCTGCTGCTGTTCAAATCCTGTCTCTTGCACAGCCTGATACGGTCAGGGGAATGGTGTAAAAACTAAGATGAACCTTCAGAAGTTGAAAATCTTCTTACGTTTGCAACTCTCTCTTGCAGTGATGACCATGATTAGTCTGAGCACTTTGTGGTTTAGATAATTTGTCAGGCAAGTCCGCCAGTTGCTGACATACGCGTGATTAATAATGGAAGTGCAAATAATTGCAGTTTTCATGCACTTTTGACTCTTATACCAAGCACACTGAGAACATCACTGTTGGCTCCTATCAAGTCTGTTCATCAGAGTTCTCATTAACGACCGCACTTCCTAGGTCTAGAAACTGTACATGGATGTCTGTGAAAGATCCAACTCCTCGGAGCTTTCCAGTCATTTTCAATGTGCCCTGCAATCATGAAAGAGTCTTTCACACTGGTTTTTATCTTCTCCCCAAAGCCACTAAGGCCTGAAACTCAGTAAACTTTCCCAAGGCTAGGGCAAAATATCTTGCATGAAAAGAGAGGTCATCTGCATTGGACTGAGATGCAACTCCTGCAAGAACATGCCTGAAAGTATTTAGCTTTAAACTCTATTTACATCAAAAGCTATTTTAAGTAGTGCTTACAGGCTTGTAACATTGATGATAATGTAAATTTTCACTAATGATATTTGTCCTCTGTTTCCACAGCTTGGCTACCAATTTAAAGTAGACTTGATTGTACACAACAAGCACTAAAGCACTAAGTGACTGTTCATTAAAAGCCCAGCATTTGATCTGATCGAAATTTGTTTATTCTTCCTCTTTTTTTTTTTTCTTTTTTTACTGGTCATAAAAAACTTAGATAAATGGCTTTTCTGTTCCAATGCTAGAGAATAACTTTCTTTTGTAGGAATTCTTATTCTTGCCCGTGAAGAAAAAATCTCTTCTCCTCTCTTCAGTGATTTCAACTAAAGGCTTTCCCTCACTGTTTGGTCTTGCTAAATAGGATTATCATCATTATCTTGTTATATCCTCTGCAGTCTCTCCTTCTACATATGCATTACTGCTCCCTTTGCTGGTTGATTTCTCCCATTTTTGGACTCATCTCCAAACAGATACTTGGAGATCCACATGACACAGGTACTTGTCAGGGTACTTGGCTAGTTGCAAGATTTCCCTTAAAAGAAACAACCTTATATATATTTTTTTTTTCAATTGCAGGCAACTGGAGATTTTAAAAAATGACACACACAAAGCAAAAAGCAAATGCAGGAATTATGAGAATAAGCTTTCAGGTAAACTACTGTAAGATTTCAAGGAAAGACAAGGAAAGATAACCCGGTCTGTAATTCCCAACCCAGTAATTCCCGACACTGTGAGAAGGAAGCAATCCAGATTATTGAATGCTTCTTCACAGACCCCTGACTGGGGAAGAAGAAAATCTAACCATTTCTGAGCAAAGATTATTCACTCTCTCTTCTTCTCTTATTTGACATCTTCCTAACTCAAAGATTTGTGGATGCAATCAGGCAACAGACTGAGCATCCTGTGACTCCGATCCATCTGCGCTCTCCAACAGAAAGGGCAGCCTTTCTCTCCAACAGAAAGGGAGCGTCTAAGACACGCAGATATCCTCTACACAGATGAAGCTTAGTCCTATCTATTCAGAAAACACTTAACATCATTAACACAAGCTAGAATTGGTTCATGGAAGAGCTGCAAGCAAAACAAAGGACTACACTGTTGCAAGGGTCTGAGCAATTCTGCTATTAAAATAGTCTGATTTTACTGAGTTTAGGAACCCAACAATCCAACTGACTGAGCTTTTTCTTATGTCACTTTTTAATAAGATTATTTGGGCAAAGCAAACAGCAGGTATGAATTTGTAGTTACCCTATAGTTGAGTCTTTATGGAAAAATATGGAGCATACACTTGGTTACACCACGGGAGAGTAAAGTAGTTGATTCCAAGTGGCATCAATGTTTTATGTAGAATTCTTTTACAGAGACTCCGGTTCAGCCCCGGAAGGTGCTCACTAAATGGAAGATATTGTTTTAAACACAATATAATAATTCAGGGGAATAAGATATGTAAACTGATTATAGTTCAAAGATTTATCCAGAGGACTTGCAAGATTTTTATATGATTTGTGTGAAGGTTTGGTAACTTCCGTAGCATGAATTCATTCTCAATCTCCAAATTTTCTGGAATAGCTATAGATACATTTTATTTTCTCCCAGAGATACCTATGTCATGCACATAGCTGTAATCAGGTGAGAATGAAAGCGCAGTTTTAAGTGCAGTATCTCGAAGGGTAAGCAGTGCTGTTAGGTGAGGGGATGGCTCCATGACGCAGCTCCTTGGTGGGCAGCAGCAAACACAGTTCAGCGTTGGGAGGGCAGAAACGCCTGCCCGGGCACGGGGCCGCAGCAGGGTGAGCACCCGGCCGGGAGCGCTGCCCGCTCGGGCGAGGGGACGCTTGGCAGCAAAGTGAACCTTGTGCCAGCATGGGCAGATCTTCCTCCTGCCCTCCTTCCACCTCCTCGCATATTTATTTATTCCCTCCCCTCCCCAATTCTCCCCCCACAACACTGTTTTATTGCATTTATTTATTTATTTATTTATTTCCTCCAGAATAATAAAAAATGAGAAAATCCTAGCGCTGCTTTTGGCTGCTCTCCACCAACCTGTCAGTGACGCAAGCGGGCACTACTTAAAGGCAGATTAGAGGCAGCAAGACATTAAAAGCCAACCTTCCTCCGTCCCCGCCGCGCCGCGCACCGAGAGGGCCGGGCCGGGCCGGGAGCGGCCGCCGCGGCGTCCCCAGCTCAGCCGGGCCGAACCGGGCCGGGCCGGGCCAGCGTCCCTGGGAGAGCCGCCGCACGCAGCTGCCTCGCTGCCGCCGGGCCACTGCCGGCCGAGGGGGGGTTGCTCGTCTGTTTGTTCCCTCCCCCACTCCCCGAAGGAAAAGGAGGGGAAAAAAAAAAAAAAAAAGGAAGAAGTGGAAGAGATCCCCGGCGCTCGCAAAAGTCTTTGTCTCCGGATGAACAGCGATGGGGGAATGGACTATTCTAGAGAGGCTACTGGAAGCTGCCGTGCAGCAGCACTCTACTATGATAGGGAGGTAAGGGCACCGGGGGACTAGGAGGGGGCTCGTGGGGACTGCGCGGGGCACGGAGGGCTCCGGGGTTGCTCCTGGTCGAGAGCGCTGGGGCAATCGGGCGACTGGCCGGGTTCCCGGGGCTCTCTCTCCCTGTCCGTGCGGGATGCGTGTGAGCGCGGCGCAGGTCACCGGGGCGAGGGGCTCGCCTCAACCCGCCAGCCCCGTCGCCAGGGGCCGGTGGGCAGCGGGCAGCCGCGGGGCAGGAGCGGGCAGCGCTCCGCCTCCGGGCAGCGCGGTGCCGGGTAGCCCGGCGCGGTGCCGTCCTCCGCGGTGCCGGGTAGCCCGGCGCGGTGCCGTCCTCCGCGCTGCCGGGTAGCCCGGCGCGGTGCCGTCCTCCGCGCTGCCGGGTAGCCCGGAGCCGTCCCGGCGAGTGCCCTTGCTGCGGGGGGAGCCTGCCGGAGCTCTTTGACCGCGGATGATCCGCGCGGCCGCGGCTCTGCTCCCCGGCCCGGCCCCGGCCCGGCCCCGGCCCGGCTCTGGCCCGGGCGCTCAGCACTGGACAGCTCCCGCGGCGGCGGCGCGCTCTGACGGGCTTCTCTGTTCCAGGATCCTGCTGACCGTGGTGGTGATCTTCAGGATCCTCATCGTGGCCATTGTAGGGGAGACGGTGTACGATGACGAGCAAACCATGTTCGTGTGTAACACGCTGCAGCCAGGCTGCAACCAGGCTTGTTACGATCAGGCTTTCCCCATCTCCCACATAAGGTACTGGGTGTTCCAGATCATCATGGTGTGCACTCCCAGCCTCTGCTTCATAACGTACTCTGTTCACCAGTCTGCTAAGCAGAGGGAGCGGAGGTACTCCACTGTCTTCCTCACCTTGGAGAGGGACCAGGACTCAATGAAGCGGGAGGACAGTAAGAAAATCAAGAACACCATTGTCAATGGGGTGCTACAGAACACCGAGAACTCCACCAAAGAGGCAGAGCCAGACTGCTTAGAAGTGAAGGAAATCCCCAACCCTGCTATCAGAACTACAAAATCAAAGATGAGGAGGCAAGAAGGCATTTCTCGATTTTATATCATCCAAGTGGTCTTTCGAAATGCCCTAGAGATTGGATTCTTAGTGGGGCAGTATTTTCTGTATGGATTCAATGTCCCTTCCATGTATGAATGCGACAGATACCCTTGCATTAAAGAAGTAGAGTGCTATGTCTCTAGACCCACTGAGAAGACTGTATTTTTGGTATTCATGTTTGCTGTCAGTGGCATTTGTGTGGTGCTCAATTTGGCAGAACTGAACCACTTGGGCTGGAGAAAGATCAAAATGGCAGTGAGAGGAGTACAGGCAAAAAGGAAATCCATATACGAAATCAGAAATAAGGACCTGCCAAGAATGAGCATGCCTAACTTTGGCAGGACTCAGTCAAGTGACTCAGCTTATGTGTGAGGCTGTGACAGAACTGAAACACTGTGCCAGGTGGAACAGACCCAGACACCATTAGAGAAAGGTACATTGCTTAGGCAAGCATTTTATCAAACCACCAAGAAAGCCATTAAGGTATTGGATCTGCACTTACCGAACTAGATACAAAATGCAGTGCTATGTAAAAGACTGAAAAAAACACCTAAAAACCATGCTTGATCTAGCCTTACAGCACAGCTACTGTTATTATTCTTTTTCTTTCTAATGATTGGTTGTTATCTTTCGGTGGAGCAGCTTTTTGGTCATCATTAGGATGAGAGACTTCAGTTCGGACTGTCTGGCTAATTGTTGTAAATGTGTAGAATGTTCTTATTAAAAACCCGCAAGGATACTCTATATGGGGTGGGGTGGGGTGGGGAAACTGTTGCAATGTGCAAATGTAAGCATGTTCTAAAAGGAGGGTAATTGCACTGTTAGGAACCTGACCATGGCTTGATCAGGACATCCGTGCGCACCGATTTCACAGATGTCTGGTATTATTTTCTTTGTCTGGATCACAGCGTTCACTCCTGGTGTGTATTACTAGCTACTTTTTAACATAGTTTGTACAACAATTAGTAATGCTAAACAATAAATGCAGAATATAATTTTGCCATTTTTTGTTTGCCTGTCCACACACAGACACCAGAGACCTTAATCATCTTACACTAGTTGTGACCTACAAAATATGTCTGTACATTTCAGTTTATTCCCTAATACGTGCATAAATAAGATGGAGCTGGTTCATGTCAGAGAAGTTATGAATTACCTATGATGACACACATACCAAAGGAACAGAGTTAATTGCTTTTAACTGTGAATATATCACCTTCTCTCTGCTCTTATTTATATAAGTGCCATACTTGAAACATCTAACTCTGTACTTAGTCGAAAGGTTGTCTCGGGATACCAGCTGGAATAAAGCGATTTTATACTCTCCTTTGTTTATTTTATGCTATTTGTTCAGTCATTGCAATGGTGTAAAAAGCAGCTAAAATCTCTATTGATAAATAAAGTATTTGCCTTTTTTTTGTAAGCCAGAGAGGTTTGCTCTTCTTTGTTACTGTATATTACTACCGAAACATAAAAGGTCAAAATAATTGACTTGCAATAACCATTCTTCAGGGCTCAAGGCATCTTGCTGATATCCTGCATGGGAAAACAGGACTATCTGTGATGCCTGTATTCCTCCTTAAGCAAGCTTTCTTCCTCTCTAAAGTCTGATCCAAAACCCACTGATACCAACAGCTTGCTTTCTGCTGATGCTAAGGACAGCGTCGTTGGCTGCCAAGGTCACTCTGGGAATAGCCAGAGTACATTTACCTATAACTCAAACAAATGCAGCTCTTCCTCGGAGAATCCAAACAAGAACCACAGCTGGTTCAAAAAATCTGCTGTCTATGTCCCACCAGTTTAATAATGCACCACTAAGGTGGACACAAACTAATCTCTATTAATAGTGGCCATTTTAACATAGGACATTAAGTTTTACTTAATGACCTTTTTTAATTACAGCTGCAGAAAATATTGCAATGGCAACAGTAGGAGTTGGATCAGGACTCAAAAACAATAAAAGTGCTAAGTAAATGGTATCTTTAAAAAAAAAAAAGGAGGGGGACAAAATGGTGCTAGAAAATTTTGGGGATATTTTATAATATGACAAGGAGCCAGGGACTCAGATTTGCAAATGGGATTTTCATTGTATTTTATTTTGGTCAGACAATAGATTTTACAGTATCTTTGCCTGAAGACCCTGCACACAAATCTTTTCCTCTTGGCTTACTGTGGATATGTTAACATTTCATTCTTGCCATTTGCCAGCATTGTCACTTACAAAAATGTTGATTACTGCTTGCATAATGTAATATCACTTTCATCTGTGGATTTTTTCCTTCCACTCTGAAAGATAAAAAGGCTTTGAGTTTTGTCATATTTTTAAGTATGTTAAAATCATTTTCCTTATGTAGGGAAAATAATAGTGTTTCCAATTTCGTTATAAAAACCCACAAAAATGGATTTCTCAATGGTTCTTTGTGATATAAAGGCACACTGATACTGCTAGTTGACTGCACTGTGGAAAACTGCATGTTATTTTTAGAAGTACAACATGGCAGCTAAAATCTCCATCTGCAATACAACAACCTTCTAGAGATTACTATTTGACACGTAAATCCAAGTCTGATTTTTATTTTGCAGAGTCCTGGGATGTTTTATGAAATCTCTTTCTGAGCAGAATTTGAAGGGGAAAATGCTGTTTGACAGTAATAAGCATTGTTTTAATGCTGAAGAAATGGGAGATTGTGTGCAAAGGGCTCGATCTAATGCTAATTAAAGTTGGAGGAAAAACTCCTACTGACTTCACTGGGCTTTGGATCCGGTTCAGCATAATTTCCTGTTATGCAGAAGCCCTAATGTGAGTTATTTCCAGTAGCTTCAGAGCAGTATTTAGTCAAAACTAGTGAAGGTGCTTGTCTTGATAGCTATAAGTTATTACCATTACCTTAAAATCCTGTAGATAAGATGAAGAAATGGTCTATTTATAAAAGTCAATTTCAGTGATTCTGTTCATTCTGTTTCTTGCAGTTGTGCATTTTATATTTCAGTAAGTTAGAAGCATTCAGAATTTTGAAGGACAAATACATGAGGAAGTCCAAATGTTAATTTATGCAGCAGGATCACTGATAACCTAGGCAAAGACTCAGATTTTGATCAATGGAAATGCAATCCTCATTATTTTCATTGAACAGAATATGGCTTTTCTTATTTCAGGAAGGAAGTGAAATGGTGTCAAGAGAGCAGTTGATTTAGTCATCCTTTCCAATTATTATCTTTCATTTCTAACTTGTCATGAACAAGAGAAACAGTGTGCTCTTTTTTTTGTCAGTGTATTATGTCTGTCATATGATTAATGCTAATGGATTGTTTGCATGAGAGCAGACTATTCATTTACAGAATAAATGCTTAAAAATTATCACAGCAATGGAAAAGTGTGTTAACTGAACAGAACTGAGTGATCACGAAGCTGGATGGAACATTACTGCCTCGCCAAAATCAATTAGAGTTTTACCACTGACACCTACAGAAGAACCAGACATTAGCTATGAACATTCAGTTTACATTTGTTTCATTCATTGCATGTCCTGTTTTGTACTGGTAGTCAACCGTGTATCTTATGATAAATGCAAACAGAAAAATTATGATCATTAAGCTTTTATGGAGCCCTACAATAGAATTTACTGCAAATTTGGTTCTGGGGAACTTTAATATTATCTCATGTAAAATAATTATGATAATTTATAGGTAGCTCTTATCTTGTGCTTTCCAAACTAGTGTGAGTTTTAAGAATAATTTACATATTGTTTTTGAACCGTTTTACAAAAGCTATATAAGTTGCAATGATATACTGTAAAAAGATTTTAAAATATTTATCAATTGCTTTTCATGATGAACACTGCATTTTGCATGGGAAAGTTGAATTGATGGTTCTTATAATTAGCTCAGCTTTAAGACCATTGATTTTGAAGAAATATAAAGCCTTTTGTGTTTATTAAAGAAAATCTGCAGTATAAGCAGATCAGGAGAGATGAAGAAACCAAGGAAGTGGTGAGATTGATTTTGAGTTGTTTTGTGCTGAAGAAATCAGAAAGGCTCAGAGACTCCAGAGAGGGTTCCACTCCTGTCCTGCCTTATACCTAACAGGTAGGACAGAGCTGTTGACAGGTAGAACCATGGGGAAAGAAGTAAGTGAAATGTTTAGGATAAATGTGAGGAAGATTTTTTCATCCAAAGGTATAGTCATATTTTGGTAGGACAAGAGGATCCATAAGATGGACATTGTCCTTGCATCCTTCCCTTCCACCTTATTCTTTCCATAAAACCTCTTAGAGGCTTTGTTTGGTCTGAAAATATAGAAATGGGATTAAAAAATGGAGAGACATAGAGGAAAGAAAAGACATAGTTTTCTTCATATAGAGTCTAATCTTTTTCCTTCATCAGTGATGAGATTTTGTCTTTTGTGAAAGCAAGTTGATTCCCAGCTGAGGAGAAACTCAGTTCCATTATTTTCTGATATGAAGAGGGGAGATCATCTTATTTCTGAACTGTCCATCCATTCCTCAAAATGTTGGTGTACTTTTTCCAGATGTTATATTTTACTGTAAGCTTTACAAGGTTAGTATCAACTAGTAAGCCTAAAGTCAAATTCTAAACCTAGTATCCTCCACATTGAAACACTGTGAAGAAAAAATTCATTAGGAAGTGCTTCATATTCTCTCTGTGCATTGCAAGAGTCAGCCAGGAGCATAAAGTAAGCGTAAAGTAAGTAAAGTCAGACAATATGGAAAATTCCATAGAAATATATCAAGAGTAAGTAACACTCATACATATTTATTACTCTCTCTATAAATGTATATAAAAACACAAGAAAAATGTAACCATAGAGCCATATACAAAATAACACATAAAAATAATATTTTATGAAAATATTTGCAAGACTGCTAAAGGAATTTTATCTAAATTACATTGGCATGCTACAGATTACCTCAGAGGTGGATACAGAACATCCCGCATCCAAAGAGACTGTTAAAATGACATACTTGTAATCTGTGCAAGTTCTCTGCAGTGCTTTGGTTGGAGATTTGGCATGCAAAGACCCTTGAGTCTTGACATGAAAAGACCCTTAATTATTTTACACGAGTTAAGTCCATAAGGACCCTTTTCCTGTGGCATTCTGTGGCCACGGGCTACACCAATTGCTGTAGCAAATCCAGCTGACTAGCCGTGTGTCTAAACTGCAGCCAAAGGCAGACCTGCAGTTCATAGCACTAAAATATATCATTTTTTTTTCTAATGATGACAGAAGTACAGGATGAATCAGATCTCCAGCTCATGGAAATGCACATATACACTTACTCTCTCTGATTTCCCCTCAGTGTCTCCCATTCAACAAAATTTGAAAGTAAATCTGTTTTCCAGTATGTGGTTTGTCTGGGAAGAAAATTATCTTATAATAATTATCAATATAATAGATAATATATTCTAAATCAATTAAGAAATTTGGGACTTATGGTCTTTCTATTAAAGCAGAATTTTGCTGCATCTGATTTGTCTATAAATACACATTGTGGTACATAGATAAAAATAACTATGATTTGAAATATTTTCTGAGGTGTCTTGTGCAATCATGATCATTTTTTTTCAACTTTTGTCACCAAAGACAGGTGGAAATGGGCTGGTTGAAATTGAACCTGTCCCCGTTTTTGAAAAAATATCATTAATTGTTAACACTAGTTTAAATCTGCTAATAAAATTTTTCTGGAAGAGTGCTAAATCAAAATGTTCTTAGCATTAGTAATGCAGCTAAAGTTACAAGTTTCTTGTCAAAATGAAAATTGCAAAGGGATTTTATAATATGTTTTAGAAAGGTAGGTGATGAAGAGATACAGATTAAGGAAGCAAAAGGGCAATGGAGGAAAAGTAAGGATTTGTAGGTATTAAAGAAAAAACAGGCGGGCATTGACTGACTTTTCCTATTCAGTTTCGGAATAAATGCATGTTCAAAATAGTTCCATGAACAAATATTTAATATTCCTTGCAGTATCTCTTATGTAATCAAAACAATTTTAGAAACTACTTAGAAAATGCTTTTCAAATTGTTAATTGAAGAGAGTAATTAGTATATTACACTGTCCAAGCCATCATGAATACTAATGTCTCTGTGGCTACTCGTAGTTGTCAGTGAACTTAACACATCTGGAGGTGTTGGGGATGTGCCTCGATCACTTGTCTGCAGTGAAAACCAGAAAATGTGCCCCGTGGAAAACAGACGCAGTACGCTACATGGCTAGCAGACATACATGGGGTGATCAGACTTAAAGCTTCACATTAAAGGGTGTTTGTGGTGAAAACGCCTTGTGAATGCATGACCCTGTATGGTCAGTAGAGCTTAAACACGAAGCAACTTTCACATTGGAACAGGCTGCCCAGAGAGGTTGTGGAATCTCCTTTTCTGGAGATGTTTAAACCTACCTGGATGCCACCCTGTGCCATGTACTCTAGGTGTCCCAGTGGGGTTGGACGAGATGATCTCTAGAGGTCCCTTCCAACCTCAACCATTCTGTGATTCTGTGATTTGCACTGAAAGCGGCACCCTGAAGGCTCAAGTGTTTTGAAGAAGAGTGGTTGTCTTGGAAATTTCTTTATTTTCCCCAAAGCTTTCTTTAGCAATGACCTTTGTGTAAGAAGGTATGCAACTATATATATATGTGTATATACACTTATACATCCGCTCTTTCACAGAGAAAAGATTCCACATCTGACATCACTACATGTCCTGAAGCAAGTGTGCTTAAGCAACATGCAGCCTATGCTACATTCAGCTACATTCAGCCTACATTTTCTCATATGGAAGTGGGAATGTAAGAGGAAGAAAATAATTTGTTGTATCTTCTGATCTCCTAGAAGTCAAATGCTTCAAATTTCTAATCTAATGAATCTATAGAAGTGTTTCAATTTATAAAGGGGTGAGAAACATATTCAAAGTGGAATTTTAAGTACACAATTCAGAAAAAGAAAGAAAGAAACAAAAAAACCTTCACAATAATTGTGCGGCATCTGTGGTTTTTGTTTCTGCATGGTGCAAATTTTCTTGATCTCCTTAACCTTTAATTTAACATTCTGGCTATTATTTGGGTTATACCTTCAGGGATGTTATTTTTCTTTTTTTTTTTTCTTTTTTTTTCCTTTTTTAATTATTATAATTACTTGAGATTCTAAATATACTCTCAAATATTTTAATTTTCAAAGAGTGTCAGCAAGCATAGACAGATTTTTCACCAAATTTGCATGAGACAGAAATCATGTATCAATGGATTTTTTTTTTAATCAAACACTCTGAGTACAACTTCTTTCTGTAGCTGGACTTTATTTATCACTTAAATTGTTTTAAGAAATCAAATCTGTATTTTTACATGTCATTCTTTTATCGATCAAAACTGCAGAGCTGTAAGGAAGTGAACTCTAATGATTTTTTCTGTCTTCAGGTAGACAGACCTTAATTTGACATCTCAGGTTTTGTCTTACTTTCAGATCAGTAAGACAGCCATGTGTGAGCAGTCAAAGGAGTCACAGAGCTTAGTGGGACACATAAATTAAAAAAAAAGGGAATTTTGGAGAGATGTGGGTTTTGTAAATGTCATTTACTAAGTGAAGTCAGTGTCTATAAGATAGTTTAGCCACACATCAGCAAGAGCATATGATTGTACTGTTCATAATAAGTTCATATTCAGTTTTTCTAACAAGATGTCAATGTGACTACTGAGAAGCTTTGTTTTAATATCATTACTGCTTGAACTTTATTTTTTTTAAAAAAAGATCAGAATATGTGAAGATTTGAAAGTAGTTTTGAAGTTGTCCACTTTTTCTTAATATACCTTAATATTTCTTAATATTTTCTTGTTTGTTTGTATGCATAAACTCCTGAGCTTTGCCTTACTTTCTCAGTATAGAGAAAATGGACATTAACCAAACAACCTTTGTTGCATTGCAGTCAGAGCATAGAAAGACGGAATATTTCTAGTATGATTTATGAATTTGGCAGCATAACTTTTATTAACATTAATGTAAGTTATGCAGCTAAAAGTGTATCAAGAGTAATATATTCATCCCCTGCTGTTTTCTCAACAGCATGACCTTTCTACTGTAAATTAATACAGTATTTTGAACTGACTTTAATCTGATTAATCTTTCTGTACTCTCTCATGAAAACACATATCAGGGAGAAGCTAGCTTGTCAGCATGAGCATATGGTTATCTAAATTTAGCCTGTTTTATTGAAAAGGTGTCAATTTTGATACATTGAAACTGTCACACCATTGGAATAGCAGTTTATACTTTGCAGATATTACACGGTTTATAGTGATATATTGTGCCAAATAACTATGCAGTATTTGGAAATTCGATCTGCCCCAGCGCTGAAAAGCCTATGAATTCTTCCTCTATTTGTTCCAATGACCTTCTGCTTGAAATCAAGAAGAAATGAAAGGATCATGCCAATAGCATGCTTATAAAACTTGGCTACACTAAGGTCCCCGACAATGCTCTCTCCTTAGCAAGTATGTAAGGTTCTAAAATGAAAATGTAAAGATGGAGCTGTGTTTAGAGCATTAATCTTTGTCAAAGAGGACTTTAGGTCAGAAACTTGCCATGCTATTCTACTATAAGGTTATAAGAGTTGCTATAGGGCTGTGATTGCTACAATAAAGCTGCTGCAGTCTTAAATGAAAATTCTTAAATGTAATTAGTATGTGATGTGGCCACTGGTTGGAGTGGTTATCTTGAAGATATGGTATGGAGTGCATATTTACTACCAATAGCTAAAACCTCTATTTGTTTTTCCCAGTATCACTCTTCATGCAATTACCCAGCATGGGATAAAGTTAAATATCTGGGAGATGGTGTTTTCTCCCAGTTTGCCCTTGGACACTGGATCATGTTCTCACGGCAAATAAAATCACCAAAGTGGCTGAGGGCTCATCAGCAGCATAAGCCAAACCAGGGGAGGGAGTGAATAAGAGCTGTTTCTGCCGGTTTTCTGCTGCTCAGGAGAGGTAGGACTTGAAAGCTATGAAGCCCTTCTCTTCACCCTGTCCTCTTCATTTCTCCAAAGCAGCTACCTGCTCTTGTGAATGGCCTTTTGGTGTGATCTTCTGCCCGCCCGTGCAGTGTGCTGGGACATTGCAGGGCTGTGCGGCACCCAGCAGCCTCGCTGAGGGTTCTTGCTTCGCCAAGGGCAGATTCCCTTATCCTCGGCAAGACATCAAGCGTTTTTCCTAAGAGGACAGCTGCCTGCAATATGGACACTTGCCTTGGGCATGATTATTCATGTGTTCAATCCATAGTGTAAGATCAGTTCCTGGTAAAACTCGAGGGCTACTGGGTGAAATTAAGGCCTTAATTTCTCACTCAGTTAGAGATATACGAGGCAAAGGTATTTTCTTGGGATCACTCCTCCAGAAATGCTGACTTGTTGCAGAACTAATAAATATGTTCCAAGGAGAGTTCTACCTAGGGAAATGTGAAGGCTACTCCCCTCATAGCCGATTAGAAATCCTCAGGCTTATCCTAAGGCAGAGCCTAGTGTCATGTGCAAACCCGAGTGAAGAGTAAAAAATAAGGGGATATTTTCTCAAAATTTTCATTTAATTTTAAAGTAGAAGGGAGACTATAGGTAAAAATCTCTTCTTGGTGCTATAGTGTGCACAATGATACTGTTAAAAAATATGGAAAAAATTCATAGTGCAGCTGGCTATGTGTACAGAGCTCATAAACAGCTATATTGCCCAAACTGATAGGTCAGAATCACTGTTAGCGTGGCAGTTCTGGAAGTTTCCTACCTTTTTTCTCCCCAATTCCATTTTTACCAATTAACAGTTTTCAAACCGCTATCAAGAGTCCCATTCTATGTCTGTGCGTTGCATCTGTAACTCTCAATGTGCTGCATGCTCCCCAGTGGTATGCATGCACGCAAGAGTGTGCAGCTTTTTCCAAAGTGCTGAAAAGGGTTTTAATTAACATGGTAAGCTCTGTAAAGAAGAAGGTGAGCTCTACACATACGGGGCTTTTTTTGCTTATTTTGCAAGTGGAGGTTTGTTACTCTAGGTGAGAGAATTTTGCCATAACCTGAGTGCAAATTGGCTGTACATTTCTGAAGGCATCCAGCCCTGAGCCCCATCCTGCACGGAAATGAAACTAGGAGCTGGGGCCAGTGACTTTGCAAACAGTTTGCAAACTGCTCTTCTGCAGTCCCTCTCACTGCCCTTGGAGTAGGCTCTGAGTCAGCAAGGCAACTTCTGCTCTCCAGTGCCTTGTGCCAAAGTGCTCTCCTGGGCTGAGGCATCAGGCTGTATAGCCCTGGTCCACAGCTGCTCCTATGGAAGTCAACAGTGCCACAGCTTCTGCAAAAGAAGCTTTATTCTGGGCATTTGGAGTTTCTGTCTAATGAAAAGAACCCATATTTTCATCTGAAGTTTTCATCTTATGGAAGAAAAAATTAATCTTTTTTGTCGGTATTACAGTGTGTCACATATGGTACATACATACTGAAAACTTGGAAACTGGAAAATTTTGACCATCTCTGATTCATACCATTACACGTATGAAGGGATAGTCTTATTTTGTTGGTTGTGATGACGTAATGATGATTTAGTTCATTCATTTTCCTTAACCTGGTCAGTTTGATTAATAGACTATATTTCAGCCCTTAATCCTGTCTCGCCATTTTTATTCATGTTAGATGTTTGTTGACAAGCGTAAAAGAAAACATCTCAAAGCACATAAAATGCCTCTCATAAATATTTTGTTAGAATCTCAGCAATGGTCTACTTGAATAATTTTTCACTGTTTTATTACGGGTGGCAGGTCTGAAGGCTTAACTACAGCAAAACAGACAGCAGCTCACTGCTGCCTGTCTGCTTGCGAAGATAATGAAATTCTTATCTGCAGTGTGCTCTGAACAAATATCAGCACATAAACACTTGACTGGAAAAGACTGTGCAGAAATGTTTGTGGCATAGGTTGCGTACTGTGGTTCGGATTTGACTTCCTTTCGTCAGTAGACAGCTGGAATAACTCCACTTAGAATTTTCCTTTTATTTATTCCCCACAAATAAACTTGTGGGGAAAACATTTAAAAATTTTCCTAATGTCATTGACATTAGTTTAAGCTGCTATATTAAAATCCAGTGCTCTGAATTAGTTTATTCAAGCTAAAAGAGCCTGTCAGTAAAAGGATTTTACACACACTTTCCCTGCTAAGTGTCTTACAAAGTTGCAGAGAAAGGAGTGAAAAAAAAAAAAAATTCTTTCAGTTCTTTCAGCCCAGAGCTCCAGCCTTGGTGCCAAGTCAGGTGCTTATGACTCTACAAACACCCTGCAAAAATAAAGCAGGAACTAGAGTGAATCAAGCCTGTACACCTGTACAAGAGCGAGGGAGAGAGAGAGGATGTGTTTCTTGAGCAGGGTCAGCCATGGCTGAAGATCCTCAGCGGTTCTCAGATGAGGATCTGCGTGCAATCCAAGGAGTGATAACCTGAAATCGGCTTTATAGGCAAGGAGGAGCTTTGCATGTAGCAACTTGTGATTGGGAGGTCAGGTAATAAATTCGCAAAGAACCTGCAACATCGTTTTGAAGGACAGGGCTTCCCATGGCCTTTCTGCAAGAACCCAGACATGGCATTGCTGAAGGTTTCACTTTCAAGGCCCAGACTGTAGGCAGAAGTATGTCACTTTGCACACATTGAGGGTCTGATCCCTATCTACATCCCAGGACAAGAAAAAAGTGCCAGAGTCTCAGCTCGCTGATAGGCTCTAATTCTTTAAATCCAAACCTGAAATGCTTATAAGACAGTAATGTGTAATTTATCAGCTATCCTGGGCAAAAAAAAAAAGTTGAATAGAAGTGAATCTTATTATGCAAAAAACTTGAAGGTGAAAGAATTGGAGATTCCAAAAATATACTTGCTATGCAGTGCGGTGACACCCAAGGGAACTTGATATCAGGGAGAAAAGCAACACATTCATCTAATTGCAGCTTTCTGACTTCCAAAAAAGATTTAATTCAGTGTATTACCATTTACTAACTTTATGAGTCTACAATTCAGTGGATTACTGTTTAGTAACTTTATGAGTCCACTTATTTAACCACAAAATAAAATTCTGGTTTGAGTTCTTAGGGAGGAATGCATCATAGTCTTAAACTTGCTATCTTCATTTTCACAAAAAGTGGAAATACATATGAACTTGTATTGATTCCTAGATCAAAAATGAAAAAAAAATCAAAAGTTTTATGAAAAACTGCAATCAACCATTTTTATTTTTCAAAGCACCTATTTATTTAATTAAATATAGAGTCTTTCCCTGACATTATTTTCCTATTTGTTAAAGATGCAAATTTCAGGTATTTATTTGCATCTTAAAAAACAAAACAAAACTGTTTTTCTATATGAGTAGCAAACTGCAGCCTAGTTGATTCCACTAATCTGTTCTCTTAATTTATATATGGGCTTTTAGAAAATGAAAACTTTGTAACTGATCAGCCTGTATTTATTCTTCCACCTACCTGGAACTGTCGCACACCTTGGTGCAAAGCTGACTTCAATGACCATCTCTGCTGTAATACTTTCAAGACATAACAAAGACAGTGGAGAAAAATTGTCACTTTTGGTCATTTTCCTGACTATTTAGTGACTATAACTCATCCATATGATTAGTGCTGCTACTTTTCCACTTTGTGATATGAATGTTTCTGGCTTGTCTGTGTAACACTTATGCCTCTCTCTTGCCAAACATGAGCCTGTAAATTCATAACACACTCTTATCCTGTCAGAATCTCTTCTAGTAGAACTTACTAAACCAAACGATTCCATTTTATCTTTATATCCTTAATTCCTTATTGTTATAAGGAATTATATTTCTCTTATTTCTACTTCTGTCTCCCAAGGAGCACATGCCATTTAATACCGCTGTTCAAGTCATATTCTTTAAACTATCTATCTGGCTTAGTTTTCTAGATAACTAACAACATCTGTTTGTGACAAAAAAAAAAAAAAATATTAGAACATCATGGGACATTCAGGCGCTGTGGTCTTGGTTTTGAGACAACCCGGGAGTCCTATTGGTCACACAGAGCTAGAATTTGATGCAGGATACAAACCCGTTCACCAAGAGTAAAATGCTCTATGACATGAGCACCTAAAGGCAGACCAGGAAAAAATTCTTCCTTTTTGAGCTGACTAGAAGATTATCTTGCTTGCTTTAGCAGGAAACTTTTATGGGTGTTCTTTACAGCTCATTTGATTAAAAAAAGCCTTGATCTGATCTAAATTTCTGTTTCACTTTATTATTAATGGCAAAAGATATGCCAGAAAATTGTGAGGTAAAGAACGGACAGAGCAGGCTATGAAGGAGAAGAAATATTGTATTGCAGGAAGAACATGAATACCTATCTTTAACATTTATATAAAATTAATTCTAATATACTAATTAGATCATGCCAGCATTAAAATGGAAGGTATTACTAAAATGCTTATATATTTATTAATTAGTATATGTAGTAATTTATGTATATATAATTACTTATTGCATTAACAGTAACCATCATTCATTCCTGATTATTCTAACAATTGCACCTGTACAAAGCTATTCACTTCCTGTTGGTTGTCTTTGTGTATCTTAGTGTAGAATTTGGTCCAGTGACTTCATCTGCTGTCACATAAAGCAACCAAATTATTTTGACTGGAAAATCCACAGGGAGAAAAATGCATATATCTGTATGAATTAATCTGATTAAAGTACTGCAAGATGGGATTTAATGATTAAATACACTGTGTTCTCTGGTAAAAACAGGTACCAGATGGTATTCATAGCAAAATATGTTTGCTTTATACCTGTGGGTTTTGAAGCAAAATACAACCTTCCTAACAGCTGGCATACCACTTCAGGACATCTGAAAGTGCACAAAGTGGACAGATATTATCAGATTACTGAATGCTATTTTGAGTAGATTTCATATGAAGTTCTATATAGACAGTAGCATAAAAAAAAAAAAGTAGCATCTATAACATACCAAAATAGTTCTTCCAAACAGCATTTTATATATAATTTGTAAATTGCTGGCTGTGCAAAAACTTTCCTGGAACAGTTACAAATGTCATAAATAGTTTATTCTGTAGTTTCCATTGCTAGACAGAAGAAAGTACACTGAGTCATCCAAAAATATGTTGACATGCTGGCTTATATATAAATAATAAATACTTTTGTACTATCTCCTAAGGGAGCTGTCAGAAAAAGAAATTCAAATTCAACATACAATATCTTTCCTTTTCAGTAGGGTTAACATATTCAACGTTATGGTTCCAGTCCAACACAGCTTGTGCATAATTCTATATGCATCAGTAGCTCTATTGCTTTATGGAACTGCGCATGTCTATAATGTTATGTTTGCACTGTTTTATGTGCGTGTGTGTTTATTATGTTTACAGTGCAGAAGCCATAGTAGGATTAGTGGAGTGACAATAAGCACAACCTCCTCCTTGGGCTACTTAGGGCTTTTAGTACGGGCTAAACATCCTCTTAAATATCAAACTAGTTCAGGTATCTCCCAAAAGCTCTTTAGAGTGCCACAAATATATATATTATTTTTATTCCCAAATTGGTCAGTTTGCAGGATGTTGAGTGCCTAAAGTAATCAAATTCCATTTTATACTAGATAATGTGGTTGTAATCATATGATCTTCCAGTTTCCATTTTTCATATCTAACATCTTCACATTTGTAACTAACATGAAAGATATATGTCCTATTCCCTGAGAGATTTCTTCCAAATTAGGAAATTAGGAAAAATGCACTTTTCCTCTCCTGTACCTGAACTGGCCTATTGGTCTGCTTGGATAAAGGCCTGGCAAGGCATAAAAATTCCCACCAAACAGCCTTGATCTCCACTGAGATTGCTTGCAATCTGCTGGCAAGTTATAGTTCGAGTATTCGCAGAGGAGCCCAATGAGTTCCGACAAAAAAAAAAAAAAAAAAAAAAAAAAAATGCCAGGATAGCTTCTGTCTTTATTTTATCACATACGAGCATCTTAGGTGTTCTGATGAACTGGCAGAGATAACTTCATGTTTTCTTATCTTCAGCCTTTGAAAAGAATGTGGGAAAATTCTCCAGAGAAATCACCTAACTGTGTGTATACACAAAGCTGATCAAACACTTGAATGACAGGCTGAATAGGAACATTTTCCTAAGAGTAAGGGTAAATACTTTGCTGTAGTGCAGCTTAGAAGTCTGGATATTTACTTAGCTAGTTTTATTAAGCTCAATAGAAGTGGAAGGATATACAGTGTGTTTGATCTGCTATTTTTTTTCAATGGATGATTGGAGGGATAACATTAGCATTTGCAAGAGTTGCTGCTTTTTGTGGCTACACATGTTTTGGAATGTTGCTGCAACATTTTCCGCATACTCAATATGAAAAATCAAAACTTTGGAAAAAAAATCAGATTGGGATATACTTTTATCAGAACTCGAAATATTACTCAAACTAGTTGAATTTCCCCTCTCTGCCACCAGAGAAATTATGTCTTTAATTATTATTGTTATTGTTATTGTTATTGTTATTATTATATATATATTTTTAATTATTTTTGATGAGAAAATAAATATATTGCTATTTACAGAAGTTTTTCCCTCTCATATTCTCAGGGGCTGCCCCTGCCTGACCAGCTTTGCTGACAGTACCTGCGCCAGGTATTATAGCAATACTTGCATTTCGAAGAACGGCCATCCAATGCAATAAATCAATGAAATGACATGCCATTTCCAACTGAATAATAACAATAATAATTTAGTTTAGCACAGAACTTAACGAGTGCATGAATAAATTTTGCACCAAATAACAATTTTTTTCTGGTTCAGAGCGAAGTTGCAACCTTTCCTTTTTCCTTGTAGGTAAAACTGGATAGCAGAAATTCACTGCTTCCACATCGTCAGTCTTTCTACATGCTCTGAAATCCAATCTGAAAGGCAGTCGGTAGCAGTCTTGACATTTTTTATGCTTAAAATCAAGGCTGCTCCGTCTGAAGACAGATTCTGCTGAGTTCAGTTATTTAAACCCCAGCCTTGTTTCATTTTAATGTAGAACCAGAGGGAATGACACGACCATTTTCTGTCCTTCACTGTGGCCAGGAGAATCAGAGCTGCCAGCTGCGCTGCCGCTCCAGGGACCTGCCACACTGCTGGGAAGGGGGTTTGGGCTCACCCTGCGTTTTTTGGGGGCAGGTGGGCTCAGGGGCTGGCCGGCTGGCTAGCTACGGCATCCGCTCTCCGTGAGACATCCAAGAGGCTTATTACGTTGCTTATTCAAGCAAGGCATGTGAATAATTAAGCAGAAGAGGGACTGGCAGATGAGGGCATGGGCAGGTCAGGAGACAGTTTTGTGCTTTCTGAGCAAGCAGTAAATCCCAGCGGCACATGGAGAGGCATGCTGAATCTTATTCCTCTTCAAAGTCTCCTATCCTTCCCCTGCCTCAGTGAGGGAATGCGGCTTGCACACCCACAGCAGCATCCTAACCATGTCAGATGCTTGCTTGAGATGCTGGCATGTCAAAATCGGACCCTCAGGATGGGTTTTCTGATCCTGGCCTCAGTGGAGTCCCAGTGCCTCCCACATGTGCTTATGTCCATTCCCAGTAGAGGAGTTTGGGAGGTACTAAGCTGCACTGTTTCCTTTGAGTTGTGAGGAGACTGGTGGCCTTGCAGACACATGGCAGATCCCATCTGATGTCCGCGGGTGACTGAAGAAGGGCAATTGAAGAGGAAATAGCAATCTCAGATGAAAAATACGTACTCTCCAGAGGGAAAGATCTCTTTGGAAAGGGAACACGAATTTCTTAAACTGTTCTAGCCCATTCTTTGTGGTTGCAAGATCATAGAGCAGGATGCATCACCTCTACGTTTTATTCTCATCTGGAAAAAAGAGTTTCATAACACAAAATCAGTATTATTAACACAGGCAAACAAAAAACAGCCAGGCAGGTTAATGTTAGAAAATATCAGGGCAGTCTCATACAGACTGTTTTTACCCTCAGCCTGCTTAATTCTCCTGGCCAGTTTTTGAGGACTATATAATCTCTATATTTACACTTCATCTTGGTGTAAACAACAGGGATGCAGCACTTAACTACTGAGCTAATGCACTCCTAGAAGACCAAAGAATGATGGGCATATTTGGTAGGTTAGGCTTCCCATGTCTTCAGTGGCTAAAAGAGGAGAAGCTCTTCATTGTTATCTCAGTCTCTTCTCTTAGATAGAAATAATCTGATGCTTCTGTGGGTTGTTAATAATTAATGACACATGTGCATATTTACTGGGAAATTCCCACCTCATCCATTATCTAAAAGTTGTAAAAATATTCTGAAACAAGAGTATGCTAATGTAGTTTTGGAGAAACGCTGCTTCTCTGCAGTAGAGGCAGCAAGATTAAGTACAGAGATATGGGTTTAGCAGTCCTTATATGAAAAGGAATCCTGTCTGCCTGATTTAAATCATCCTTTTTAATGAACTGGACTTTCAAGGTAGATAAGTTATTCCAGGAAAAGTGAAATGAACAGGAACAATAAGTTATTCCAGGAAACCCAAAATGAACAGGAACAATAGCAAACTTTAATGAAAAGTTTATAGCGGAAGCAGAACTCAGAGAATACCTTACAACTAAGACTCTTCAGGTCTAACCATGAAGGATGAACTTAATGTTTAAATAGCTCAGTTTAAATTGGAGAAGGATGACAGGACTTTTCAGGGGTTTATCAACTTACCTCCTGTAATCCTAGAGGCTCGATTGCAAATTATTATTCAGCTTCCTCTTTATTCCAGCTATTCTCCATATGTGAGAAATAAAATGATATACTGAAGCTTGGAGAGCTTCTTTCGAGCCCTCTCATGTGAGGAAGTCCAGGCTCCACATCTCCAATCTCTCCACACTTTACTCTTTCTTTTCCCTAACTGGGTAACTGAGGTATATCAAAAGATACACTGCTATGTCTGTAAATGCCACTGAAACTTAGGATAGAATAAATTTCACCTTTTTGGTAGTATTTTTTTGCTCTTCTCCCACGCCAGTTTCAGGCATGGAAAAGGAGACCCTGAATAACCGCATTAGCTTTTTCTTGGCACCTCTATGAATCTATTTTTCCTCTCTCAACAGCTGAATTTTTGAAATAACTCAGTTGAAAACATTCTTCAAATTGCAGGAAAATAAGAAATATCCTGAAATTGCAGAAAATCCCTTCTGAGAAAAGAATTCCCCTTGGAGTATAACAGCAGCCAGGTATGAGACATGAAACGTTCAGATAGCTTGAACTATTTTGTATTTATATATTTCAGTGTAGCAAGAAGTGCAGCACTTTTTCAAACCATGTGAAAAAAATCAAAGTTTTCAAAGCAATAAACCTGTCCTGATTCTTAATTTAGCATCTATAGTTGAAACTGCAAAAACAAGCTCTTTGAATGCATCCAAAGCCTTTGGAAATCAGCAGATTCAAGGTTAGAAGAGGATACAAAACCTAATAAAGAATAAAGAGTAAAGCAAGAAGGAAATCGCTACTAACGTTGCTCATCAAGCTAGGAAGGAATTCCAAAATCTGAATGTGGGATTGCAGTTGTGACTTCTTGAAAGAGTATGAACTGTAGAGGTTATGGATTGTAGATTGCACCTCAGCAGCAGGTATTGTGGGCAATTCATCTTAAGAGAAACTAGTATAAAGAATAAGGAAAGAAGACAGAAAATTGAAGTTTCTATATGTGTTTAAAATTGCTTAACCTCTGAGTAGCAAAAAAAAATAAGAAATTGAATGTTGAAGACCAAGAAGAGGCTGTTTCAGAAAAGAAATGATATTTCATAATACTTTAAAAATAGGAATGACTAAAATATATATTTTAATGTTGTCTTGTATTTGTTATAATTTAATATTTCTGTTTTAATATTTACCATTGAGAAATAATCTGAGAGGCTAAGCTGAATACAGAAAATTAATCAGAAAGCCAAGGGTCCAGAAGTACATAAAATCCAGGCTCAGCATAACAGCTAGTCCAGAGCCAAAAGGCGGGCGACATAAGCTTCTTAAAATCCCTGGATTACACAATATTTTTTTTTTCTTTGAAAAAAGATGCTGATTCACAAAAGCAAGGGTGTATTAAATCTCTTTTATAGTTGAAAATTATCTTATGTGGTATTTGACAATTTCAACTAACTCTTAAAATCTCTTTATAAACTATCTTGACTGAAACAGATGGATATGTAATTCAAATAATGAGCTGGGTCCTCTTCCTGTAGCAGTCAATTATATAGTTTTTTTTTTTTTTTTCCACTGCAGTCTTCAAGAGACTAAGATCTTTATATATAGATTACCTGAAATGACCTTGCTTAGACAGTGGAAGAGCCAAAATGGAACAGTGGGATATGTATCTTGCTGCATTTTTAAAAGCACAATCTGATAGTTTAAGAACTATTGTATCTGACAGCATTAGCACTTTCCCTGTGTCTATCTCTGAGCTTTTGATGTGATACTTCCTCTAGGTAACCCTTCTAATGTGATACTTCCTCTAGGTAAACCACCTAGAAGTATCTGATATCCGAACAGGAAAGCCAGGCAAAGAACTCTATCAGCAGGTCATTTTGCTTTGGAAATAAGAAGAGAGAGAGAATGCAAGGGCATTTCATTAACATTAAATGACAATCTTTAAAGGGTGAGAAGTCATGGTGAAGATTTAATCTGCATCTAGTACTGAACATGAAAACTTCTAGGGACCTGTTAAATGGTATGTATGCAAGGTTCGTCAAAGGCACTGCACAGGAACTCCTCTTCCTCTGCATTTGTCTCCACACACTAAAATATATCTGGGACAGGACCAGGTAAGGACCTTTACTTGTAAAAGTGTCTGGCTGAGCACCATGGAAATTTCCTTGGGTCTATAGCAAACTCTCTGTGGAAAAAAACTTGAGTCATCCCAGGATTTGAGTATCTTGTTAACAAGTTCAGCAAACTTGCTAACGTTGGATAGGGGCCACATTGCTGTTCATACACATTAAGCTTACCAGGAATCATCAGAAAAAAGAAGTACTGCTTGCCTTTGGCTTGTACAGCTCTGTCAAGGGTACGATTGATTTAGCTAGTGGGGTACGTAAACCCTAGAAAGCCCCATAAGGCTATGCAGTGGGTGGATTTAGTCAGAAAATAGTGTGCCTGTGCCTCAAAGGCGAAGATCTTGCACACTGCAGAGCAGTCAAAAGGTCAGGAACAAAGTCATTTTGGTCCTGTTCTGCTTTATAAGATTTGCTGGAATATGAATATAAACATTATATCTAGCTATGGTCACGATGTGAAACTGAAGAATGAGAGGGAGCTGAAACCTAGATCTGCAGTTAAAACCAAACACTAAGCACTTCTCCAAAGAAATGAGATATAACATTTTACCATTCATAATCTGTTGCATTTACATGTTTTATTTTCTTCATAAAGAGATGTGGAAAGTCTCTTGAATTCTTATTAGGTGATATCCAGAAAATAACTTGCTCATGTAACTTCCATTTTTGAAAAAGTTCACTTGGTATGAAGTATGTATTGTTTTGATTAAAGAAAGATACAGCTATGCGTATAAATATAATTAACGATTGTCTTTGTACATTCTGCACAAATTTCTTGAGTGCCCCTGTGTTCAAAAGTATAATTACTGGAAATGATAAGAAAAGTACTGCAAATAACATGGAAATATTTCTGCTCATCTTTAATTTGGAATCAGAGGCTTAACTATCATTTTTGGCCTACTGGAGGCTATTTCTACTCTATCTTGATGGGCTATTATTTTTCCCTCTTACAGGGCAATTGCCACTTCTGAGAAGCTCTAAGTCTTCCCATCAGTTGTAAGCATTAGCTACATTGCAGAGTGGGACCTGGGATAGGTGAGACTGAGCATCCAGGAATGAAAAAACAATTTTACATTCTGCTTGGTTTACAGTAAGTGATATGTACTAAAATAAATTCTCTACTCTGTTTTGATTCTAACAAACTATTTGCTTATCCTAGAGTAGACCAAGACTTTTACACTAAATATGTGAACCCTTCATGGTCTTTACCAGGTGGAGGCAGCTATGTAGTAGGTAGGTGGAGCAGAATGTGTCTGAAGTGGTTATGTATTATAGATGGCCATTTTTGCAGAAATTGTGTGCCTAAGATTATTTTGAACCTGGTTCAGCAGCCACAAGGCTGAAGCTGATTAGATAAGAAGTGACAAAAATCCAAACTTTTTCACCAACATCTTTCTTGAGAAGAATATAGTGTGGCAGAAGGGATGAAAAGTACATTTTCTCATCATTTCCTCACGACTTTAACCCTCCCTTCAGTTGCATACATCATCTGGGCTTAGGGATTGTATTTCTCATATGCTGATAGTGACACTTTCAGGTTTGTTTTAGCTGGGATGGCGTGCAGCTGTTCCCACAGTGATATGAAACTTGGTTGCGTGACACCTTCCTTTTGCAGCTACACAACATAAGCAAAACAACCCAGATGTATGCATGCCTTCTTAGGGTAGTCTTTTGCCTACCAGTAGGTGCTTCCTGGGCAGCAGATAAAACGAAAGTCTCATTGACATATTTGCTTATGCTCATTTATGTAAAGCAGCGTAACTGAGGTCTGCTGAGGGCTGAGCTATTTAAATGTTAAGCAGATCACAAGTTTTATACATTCTCAGAGATGCTGAACTACTGTAGAGACATAGATAGACTCCAGATAGAATAGAATACAGAATATATATATATTGGGTATATATATATACCCATTTTGGTCATCTAAGCTGCAAAGCTCCAAAAATCAAGCCAAAGGAATGACCAGTCTTAGTGGAGATGATTAAATTTAAAAGGAGAAACAAAAATTGGACCTTTGACCAAATGGTTGCTTCTTTTTTTTTTTTTTTTAAGGATTCAAATAAAAAATTATCTTAAAATTATTTATTTTGCTACTGCCTAGACTTTGGGTTTTTTCAGAAGCAGAAAATAGGAATACATCCTAAATCCACCATCATCTTTCTGTACAAACTTGCCAAAATCATGCATTCTAGACTTTAAGGCATAAGGAAAAAAGAAGTTCTGTCACTGAGTTCAGTGACGTTAGATAGCTAATTGCTTTCTGCTTATTTTTTGTTGTTCCAGGACATGGACTTTATTCTTGGATACCTGGACTTTGTTTGGGATCTCCTAGAAGAGTGAAGTATTGGGATTAGATTTGGTGCATTACAGTCATCTTATCCTCAATTGACCTCTGCAGTTCACAGGGCTTGAATTACCATTTCTAAGCAAATGACTCACAAACCTCTGCCCTCTGTCCAGTCTCATAGTTGCAACTGTCTCTCAGTTGCATTCCTTAAAAAGCTGTTGGTTTTATTTTTTCCACTTTCTTTCCCTTCTCATAGCTGATAACTCCATGCTTGCAAGAGAATATCCTCCTGACACTGCTTGGCCTTCCTTGCTTAGATTTTTGTGCTATTCTCACTTTTAAGACACAGATAGATTCTCTCTCACACAAATAGATTCTAGATGTAAAAAGGAATATAGAAAATATTTGAAAAATAATTTTGCCTTGAAACTACTTTTATTTTTTGCAAACATTTTTCATGCTTAGAAATTCTTCAGATATTCTAGATATTCCTCAGAATAGAGTTTCTCCTAAAAGGAGATAAAATATACATATGTTTTTAACGAGAAAATACTACTCTTGAAAGCATGCATATTTCCCTCATATTTCATCCAGGAATGAAAAAACAATTTTACATTCTGCTTGGTTTACAGTAAGTAAAAGCATGCATATTTCCCTCAATCCTGAGGATGACTTAAAATGGATGGTGCAGAGTTTTCACAGCCTTGTGCAGGAACATAAGAATAGCAAGTGAAATAAAGAAACACTTGTTTATAGAAAATAACAAAAAGAAAAAATAAAAATTAATATTTTCTCTGTTTGAAATTTATTATTTAGTAATTTTGACATTAAAGGCATTAAGTGAAAAAGCAACACATTTAAGTCAAGCAAATGAAGTACTAGTTTGCACTTCTCTCCAGGAAACTGTAGAAGTTCTTGCTATGAAAGTTCTTGCTAGCACCTCATATAAAACAATTTATTTTGACAGGCTTATGGAAGAAAATTTGACTGGAGCTTTGAACACAATAATCTTGATGTAATCTCTGGTTCCAAATGTCTTTAAACTGCAAGCGGCTTGAAGATGAGAGGGTGTCAGGAAAACGTAGTTCACATATTCTTGCCCTGCACATCTGGTAAATTAAATATGTGTGGGCCAAATAGGTTTTTTTTAGGGTAATAAAATTATTTTGTTAAGAACTATCCTTTATATATATGTGTGTATGTGCATGTTTGTATGTATGTATATATATATTTATAAAGGCCTTGTTCCAATAAAATATCTTGACATGCAAAGTAACATAAACAGTTTCCCCTTTTTCCATTCCTATCATGGCCTTTGTGCAAGATTCACCCTCTACTGAAACTGCTGCTTTAAACTACCTGCTACAGCAATAATTCTTGCACTTCATTTTTTAAGTATTTCCAGCTTCTTGGCTTCTTAATTTTACCTATTTAAATACTGTGTTATGCAAGTGTCTCCACTCCATTTGTCAATCTTCTCCTAGAGTTACTTTCAAAGACTTATATCTGTCAGTTAATTGTCTACATCTTTTACCAAATTTTAGCAAGGAAGTAAATTCCTTCCAATTATTGAGAAAAGGAAGAGAAAGAAAGTGAGACTGAACAGAAATGACCTTATACAGCTCAAACTCCTCTTCAGAGTCAGCAACATCCTTGGCTCTCTGCTGAGCCATGACTACTGCTTAAAACTGAGCTCTTGCTCTAGAAGAGAGTTGTTGCTCAGCTTCAGCAACAAAAAAGGAGTTCATGCATCCACTTCTCCTAGTTACATTTCCATTCAATTTTAATTTATCTTGTACTATCATGCCTCCAAAAGTGAATACAACTTTTTAAGGATATCCATTAAAGGTCTTGTACTTTCTGTCTGTATCTATACAGACGAGTTAAAAAACAAAAAAAATCCAAGCATTTGCTGGAAAATGAGGCCAACATTGTAGACCAGTGCCTCTTTGTATTCTTCAAAATAGGGCGACTACAAGCTAAGTGATTACTGGAAATGATGCCTGGAGATTTGAGCTCCTGAACTAGTCCAGATCAGGAGCACAATGGCTGTCTCGGGCCGTGAGGGCAGTATTTCTTAGCCTGGTTTCCTGAAGAGGCTGAGCTTGCACAGTCAACTTGTCTGCCTAGCCATCCATCTCTCACCTAGTAGTTTTTGAGCTCCTTGGTGATTTCAAACACATCTGAAAGACAAGTAAAGCTCAAATTAAGCTCCTGTAGGTTTTGAGAAAATTGCTAGTGAGGAGGGTGAGCAGAGTGGGTGAGAGGACAAGACTAAGACAGACCTTTCTCTGAAGAGGAGTTCAGCTGTCTTGTCCTCTATTCAAGTTCAAACCAAGGCCAATCAGCAGAAATGTAGCAACTAACTAGCAACAGCTCCTGCTGACTCTGACCCAGTGGGGGTGTCAAAGGGATAGGGAAGGAGCTGCAATTATTATAATGAGGCAAGGGGCAGGGAGAGAAATAGGGATAAAAGTTACAAATCTGTTGGAAAGCAGACTTCCTCAGCTCTACTGGCCCTGGGGAAAATCTCCTCCCTGCTTTTTAGGTTCTTTCATTTCCTAAAAAAGGGTTTATTTCTATGACTTTTTTCTCTTGCAATTTTAGGTGCCAAGTTTTTAGGTGTCAGTATCTATTTCAATCATCAGAGATTGCATGCAGACATTTTCGTTCTGGCTGATGGCTCTAATATATCTGTAGCCACAAATAGAGATAACATTCATATGATAACACAGCGTAATAATCAGTGTGATCCTGCACTGCATGCAGCTGCTGTCATGATTCTTAGCTGTAAACAAATGACACCATGTTTCTTGAGGACATAAGATGGTGTCTTAAGCTATTTTTATGTATTGATTTAAAGTGAATCCTCAAGATACATCAGGAAGTTTTGTGGACACACTGCAAATAGTGTAGAGGAATGGAAATTTAAGTAGATGAAATAAGACAGTCTGAATCAGTTTATGAAAGATCAAGAAGAATGAATGGTATTAAATTCACTCTGTAATGAATTTATTCGAACTGGAGACAAACACAGAGTTGAGACAAATATATAAAGGATCAGTGGAGCAAATGTTCTGAACATAAAAAAGTGCAGCTGCAGTGACCTAGTAAAAGTAGTATTAGTGATAACACTGACGGCAACGTAGCAGCAGAGTCCTTGCCAGGAGTAGGACCTAGAGTTTTACATCATGCTGAATCACAGAATACAAAGACTGTAGCAGTCTCAAAACCTTGTGATATTGCATAAGGGAAACACAGCAATGGATACTGAGGTTTTGTTATATGAAAAGGAACAGAGTTAACTGCATAATGCACAAAAAGACTCGATGGAGATGAAGAGCCAGAGCTCTTCAATGCTGCAGTGTTGCCTCCTGGGGCTAGCACTGTAAAACCACAGGAACTGGGGTGCACTTACCTAACTTGATAATTATGATAATTAATTATGACAATAACACATTAATATTCTTTTCACATTCATATTCAACTACAGAAAAGGTGATTGAGTCTTAGGATATAATATCTTAAATTGCTTTAGTTGTTTTCAGGAGCTTTCAGGGAGGACAAGGAACTCAGAGCTTTTCCAAGATTGGATTGAAGACTTGTATATGTGGCTATAAAGCAAGATCTGTCATATTAGTTGCACCTGATATACATCTTAGTTTGACCTGAAAGTATTTCTTCAGTTAGCTTGTCAACAGGGAAAAAAAACTAGTCTAAGCTAAATAAAGGTCCCACTTACAGATGTTAGGTTCCACATAGGGGTTAAAAAATGACCTTATTTTCAGGAACAGAAAAGCCCTAAAATCCTGTGAAATTTTACATGTTGGAATAGGGCTCCTTAGTTCTGCTGTGTTAGAGAGGAGTGTCTCACGGTCCCTGTCACTCATTGCCTCACCGGACCTTGGAAGAGAAGCAAAAACTTCTCTGAATGTGTAGCTCAGTAGCACTGAGCTGAGTAGCTTTTCAATAAGTGACTGGGAAGGAAATTGCTTTTAAGAGAGGATTTTCAATACATGTAACAGTTTTCTGTGATGATTAATAAATATTTTTCTCCTCATCTGCTCTGAAGGAATGACTGGCATGGCATTTTCTGTGCGTTTTGCCACAGCGACCCACAGTAGCAGCTGAAAGCTGCAAATCTTGGCTCTGCTGAGCATCCACTGGCATCCGTGCAGTCAGGGAATGCTCTTCTTTAAGTGACCTCCAGCAGCCTGGCCCAGGGTATTGGTAGCAGGTGGGAAAACCATTTCTCTTCTCATTTCTGAACATGAGAACCTTGTTCAAGAGGGATGAGAAGGTGGCCTATTACTGCTTTTATTTTAAAGGATTAGCTTCTCAGCATAGATAACCAGCAGATTCCCAGACTATCTGTCAAAATATAGCAAACCAAGGCCAAAAATACAGGGCCACTAGGATTTCTGTCTCTGCTCAGTAAATGAAGTCCCTCCACCCTCACAATGAAATTTCATGTATTTTTAACAACTTTGCAGCTGCTGTCATCATGAATATCTCTCAGTTGTTGTTCAGAGTCAGATTTGCTGATAAGTGTCTTCAGCTTATCCATATTCCAGGAGGACAGGCAGTGTTAGGCTCATAAGAAGCCTAAGGAGGAAGCAAGGCATGAGCCTCTCCCTCCTCTCACCCACACAGTGAATAATTTGGATTTCTTCGTAACTTAACCCAGTGCAACACAACCGTGGACTGGGCTTGGGGCTCAGACTGGCTGCTTTTTTTTTTTTCCCAGCACCTGCTCTGCCCAAGAGGATGCTTCTCTTTTCGTTATCCGTAGGCAATGAGACTGGAATGGCATGACAGCTGGATTAACTTACTAGTGGTTTACAAGGCCAGTTTTGAGTCAAAACACAATCTCAGCCTGAACTGTTGAAATCTGCTTGATTTTGACTGAGATATTATTTATACCTTGTCCTTGCTGAAAGGCTAAAACATTCTTAAACTGGGAGTACCTTGAGCTGAGGTCTGTGTGAGCAAGCCCACATCTTCAAAAGGGATGAGTGAACACAAAATCTGTGATGTGTATTTCTCTGTAAACTGCCTTACAGAATATTGTGGCATAGTTTTAGCACAGGTAACCATTACGGAGATGGGGATTTTCTGCATATAGCAGAACAGCAGGAAATTTGTCCAAAAGGTAGAGCAGGTAGAACAATAATGCAGTAAAGCAAGTTCTGCTGGATTTGAAGTGATTAATTTGTTCAAAAGAATCTTTAGAATAGATTAATAAATAATAAAGTACAGCGTCATTAAATTCACTTGCTGCCTTATGTAAAACATATATGACAGAGGTCTAGTTGTAATCCCCTATTTAAGCAGCGAACATTTTTTGCTTTCTGGATGATGAATTAAGATATTGTTTCCATTCTAAAACCGGATCAATGTGTCAGCTTTGCCTTTGTCACTGCGCGGCTCAGCTGCAGCTCTCCTGTGCTCAAGCATTCCTCCGTAGGATGCAGTTGGAGTCGGGGATCATGTTGACAGAAACATATGCAGAACCATCAGCCATTAAATCTCTCAGTCAGAATTTTCTGGCAGACACAGATGTAAGATGTAGCAGACTCCCTGCATTCTTCATGGAAATATGCTTCCAGTTTTGTGCAAGGCTAAGGACACTCACGTGGCACATGGGTTTTAAGACAAACTCCTTGGATTTCAAATACTTTTTCAATCTTCTGTTATCGTTAACATGGTGTTTCAGCAGTAGCTATCTATATTTAGGGAACTAAATCCCTGTCTTTAGACACCTCAAGGTGAAACTCACCTCTGTGTGGAATATCAAGCATGTGCTAGCTAAATCTTCTTTAAAGCCTTACACGGTTATGTCTCTCTCTGTGGTACTTCTGTGTGCCTAGAGGCTACAGATCTTCTGCTGAGCCTGCAAAAAACACTAAGCATCACCATGAATTAGTGATTTTGCTTTAAGAAAGATGTTACTTGCTTCCCTCCCATTGAAATAGCTGAAGCATATTTGTGGTGAGATCCTGACCTTGTTTAGTTTGATGGGACTCTTTTTGCTATTGACTGCACCATAATGATGTTTGGTCTTTCAAAGGGTATGTTTACATGGCATAGTGTAAGTCTGTGTGCTATCTCAATAGCCCGATAGCTGTATTAGCTGAGTCTTCTGCCTGAACATAACTCTGCTTCTCTGTGGGATAGACCTTAATATCTCTGCAAAGTTCTATATGATGTGGTATAGATACACAGATTTAAGTGGTCAGTCAAATTAGGAGACTGGCTGGCTATAAGCAATAAATATATGGGACTGAGTACAGGTACTACTCTGGAAAACTCATGGATGGGGCATGACTCAGAAAGGTGCAGCATCTCTCAGAGCTGTTTCGTATGCTGGAAGATGGTCTGGATTTATGTCAGCATCAAGGTTTTGTGAGATGCTGTGAAAGGAGGTCACTTGTTGTGCACTTGTCTCTTAGCTCTCATTTCTGCTGCAAATGTAAAAAGCCGAGCTGAGATATTTTCAAGGCATCAGCAGTTGAACGCTTTCACTATGACATTGCATATTAAAACAATTCTGGTATTGACTTTTAACAAAGCAAGAGAAGGACAGGAGATAGATGCTCTGATTAATACATGTTATGCATGCTCAAACTGAGATAGCAAAATAGCATCTTGAAGTGGAAAGGCTTGTTCATTTGTAAATCAGAAAGAAGAATTTAGTTCTTGCTGGGCTTGCATCACTGAACAGCTGTCTGGCAAACGCCAGTTAAAAAGTGGACTAGAAGTCATTATTTTCTGATGCTACAAAATATTTAAATGGCTGCCACCTTTGAATGGTGACAATGCTCAGAGGTGGACACCTCTCATAGAAATAAACTGGTGCATCCTGAGGCACCTGTTTACATGAAATATTTTGTGGGGGACCTCACTATACTATACCCAACAGGTGGTCCTTATCCTCAGTCCTTCTCCTTGACTTTTTTAGGTTGTCGTTAAAGCGTCTTCTACGCAGTCTCCATACCGGCATTTGAAAGAGGAAGAACGTTTAGCAGAGTGCCACATCACTCATATCAAAACAAATGGAGCCAGAGAGGGCACCAGGCCAACCAGCTGCTACCGCAGTTGGCCCACCAACTGGCTGTTGAAGCAATGACTGAAGAAGTTAAAAACTAGGCTGAGGCTGAACTTTCAGTCTGTCTTGGGCTTCTCCCTTTTGTTACAAATGTCTCTGTCCTTTCAGCAAACAGCAAAGGTGGCACATAGTGTTCAGCCTAGTTTTTGTGCTAAAATTGCTGCCAATGTCATTTTGCCAATGCAGATTTGTATTACAATTTTGTGATAGCCTAGATCTAGATTTAAAACAATAATAAAGATGCGTTTTACACATTTTGCTTAAGTGTATTTAGTATATTTACATCTCCCTTACTTTCAGGGTGGAGTCAGAGAAGAATTTTTACTTCTCTCTATGCACATAGACATAGAAACAGATAATAATGCATGTGATATTTCATTTAACTATTTTTTTTTCATTTTTGCATAGGAGAATATATATATATAAATACCATGAATCTGAAAATTTTCAAAAAATTCCAGTATTCTGAGAGTGTTGAAACTGCATTTAATTCAGTGGAGTAAATTTTCCTTATCTCAGTACAGAGGGCAGTCTTATAATTCTTTCAAAGAAGTCCCTGCTGAATCTTTGATATCAACAGTGTGAGAGTATATACCTATGGCTTTGATTCAGAAAAACGCACAGTTAAAACCGTCCCTTCTCATCAAAACCTATTTTTTAAATACCGTAGATGTCAGCACTGCATGTAAAGGTGCTTTATCTGGACCAGGATCTGGTCCATTGTTTGTAGCTAAGCAAGAAAAGGAATTATAGGTCACCAGATTGTAATAACTAGGGATGTGTGATTCTCCTGAGGTCTGATGCTTGGTTTTGTGCACAGTATAAACATTAAATTGGCTATCCCTTTAGGATCTAAATTTTCCGGGAAGGCATTAAAACACAGTCACAACTGCCCAGAAAGCTGCCAGATTTCTATTTCAGAACTACCATATTTGAGAGCTAAATTGGAACTATTATTTACTTCATTGTCTTCAACTGACTGAATCGATTATGTTATTTCAGAGTCCTTATTTAAACAGGCATTTTAATTTATGTATGAGAAACAATATATTCTTTTCTTTGCCTTGAGTAAAGTTGTGGCGAAAACAAATATCTACAACAAGACTTGAGATAAGATAAACATCCAGGTGAGACAAACCATGAAAAATATTAACACTCCTTCAAATAATGTGATTCCATGAGGTTAATAGTGTAAAAAGGGCATGGAGTGACTTGCTCTTAGCTTCTAGTTTTATACTAATACTGAAAAAGCAGCCCCTCCTTGCGTAATTCTGTCATTTAATATCATGCCATACAGTTGCAGGAAGTACATAGGATTACAAAAAGCCACTATAACATTTAAAAAATAATCTAACCCATAGAAAAAGCTTCATCCAAACTGACCAGCACATTGCTTGGAATCCAAAGCCCATTTTTTAATATTGCCCTAAGATGAGCTGCCAGAACTAGTGACACGATGACTTTTAGATCCATGTTAGGGTGATGTTTGGAAGATAGCCAAGATCCTGATCTTGCATTAAGCTCTGTGTGGATAGATGGACCCCTAAGCTTGCAGTATGGACAGCTTTGTGCACATTGAAGGATTTATGAGTCAGGAACAAACATTAACTTTAAAAATTCACTTACTGATGGTAAAGGCATTTCACATTTTGATTTTAAAAATATATGTTTTTTCTTAGCACAGAGTTTTGAAATACATTCTTGCTTGGTTCTCAAAAGCTTTTTTCCGTATATTATTAAACATTGATTTCTCTGAACACTGAATGTCAAGTTCATTATCATAGGCTTATCCACCGGGAATGGGTGAGGAGGAGGAAAGATACCCTCCCCCTAATAGAATTGTAAATAGCGGTTTGCAGCATAAGCTTAGGATACATGAGGCTGCTGTTTGGCCTAATCGCCTGGGCCATGGTGAGTTGCAGTGTATTGATCATTTCAGATTAAATTTAGTTCTTAAGTTTGAACTGGTCCCTCCAGCTCTGCTGTGAGATTAACAGCAGCAATAGGAAAGATCTCTTCCCTTCAGAATAGAGGGAAGGAAGATGCAGGCAGGGCTGGCACCCATCCCCGAAGCACAGCCCTGTTACTTTCACAGAATTAACTGCACAGTGACTGCAGATGAAATGCTGTTTGGAGGGTATTTGCTACTAGATGTTTCGTGCTGGCATTTCCTCTTTCCTCTACATTTCAAATCTCTATAGCTCAGACCAAAATTCTTAGCTGACTTGAATAAAAGACAGACGTTTGGATGAGATGAGTAGACTATGCACACACTCAGATATGGAAAATGTCTAAAAATGATTCAATTCCCAGTGCATCCAACTAAACCTGCGAGCAGAATCTGACCCACAGTTCCAAGCCTTTAATATCAGGACTGTGCTTGATAGAAAGTCATCCATCTAGAGGTGAAAGGAAAGCACGAAGAGGATGGTGCAGACGTGGGGATTTGTGCAGGGATGGGGGCAGCACGGGCTGGCCGTGCAGCAGAGCCCAGTTGCTGTGCACATCCCCAAGCGATGCCTTCAGAGGAGGAAACCTCTGCCCTTTCAGCTGGCGTGCAGAGCAGAAGAGAGGCCTTCTGCAATTTGCTGAATGCTCAGTCTGCCCATTCTGATGAGAACCTGCCACAGAGAGTTTTGATATTTAATGCATACAGAGAGAGTGCCAAGTTTTACTGCTTGCTAGTTGCAAACTCACAGCAGGGAAACAATCTGTCTGCCGGATACCTCCCTAGGTGCGGCTAACCTAGCAATTTCACTTAGACATGTCGTAATGGTGTAGGCATTTGCCACTAAAACTGGTTAAGTGACTTAGAAACAATACTTAAGTCTATAAGTAAATAAAATAGCAAAATAATTGTGTGAGTGGCAATCACTCCAAGGAACACGTGCCGCAGAAGGAGAACACAAAAATTGTGGTACATGGAGAAGGTCTAATAAATGCCATTCTGTGCCTCTGTCACAGCTTCCTCCTCCCCAGCTGACTGCAGGGCCCCATGTGCCATTCCCTAGCCTCAGTCACAGCCCCACAGACCACGTATCCTCCTGCTTCATGCAATGCTGCAATAGTCTTCCTCCCCTGGTACCCTACCCTGAGGTAGCACAAAGTCTCCTCACTGGCACAGTGCAGAGCCAGAGGGAAGGAAATTGAATCAGGACAGTATTTATAGATTATTCCTGATTGCTTTAAAAAAGCCTCAAACCTAGGAATTAAATATGAAAGAGTCCCACCCCTGCTCCTTCGAAAAAGATCTGCATTGCAAAAGGCAAGCATCTGAAACTGTGGGATGTCAGAACGAAAGTTGCCTGTACATTTTTAATTCTCTTCCTCTGTACTTATGCATTATGAAAGGAGAATTCATTCCAGGCCGTTCCCATGGCCTGTTTCTATGAAGGTTGTCAGGCTAGATGATCAAGATGGGCTCTTCTCGTGTTGTAACCTATGGAGTTCTGATCTGAGATGACATGATCACACACCATTTTCCCCTCAGCCATGCTGGCTTCAGTGCACCAGGTAGATGTGTGCTGCGGCTGAGCTAGTTTGCTGTCTGTGGCATAACTGTTCCATTTGTTTGAGAATTTTCAAGAAACACTAGGTGGAATGGGCAAGTTGGAAGAAAAATAAGGATAGTCACCTTAAAGAACTGGATTCTATCTATGTGACTCTTTCACATGGTTTCTGTCTAATGTACATTTACTCTGTGTTTCCACATGTGATTCTTCATCTCTGAAGTTATATCTTGAATTCCTGAGCATCTGATTGGGACATTTAAAAGGAAAGATCTCTGTTCGTGCACAGATGATAGCACAGAATGAAAAATGCTTTGTGGAATTGTTTGAAAACTGGGCATCCAAATCAGTGTAAAATTTTGTTATTTATACATCCATATCTCAGTTTACCTATCTGTAAGTTGAGAATAAGAATACCAGCCCACTGTAGTGGTGCAAAGACAAACTCACTAAATTTGTGAAGAGAACAGAGGAAAAATTGAAGAAAAGTTTATGAGGAGATTAATTGTGTGTTCAGAGCAGGGAGAAGCCACACTGATGTGGACTACAAGGGACATTCATTCATGAAGATACATACAAATTCATTCATGAAGATGAAGTGAAATACAACATTGCTGTATAGCTGTTCATTCCTCTGCTACCCTAAATAAGAAATAGAAAATAAATCTAATATATCTAATATCTAATATGTAAAAGTATCTGAGTATAGCTGTGTTCATTCCCATGCGTCTTTTAATGATATATACCACTATATAAAAGCTGAAGGTTTCAGCTAATTTAAACTGCCAATGGAGTTAGAATAACTCATGCCAGACAGGGACCTTAACTGTTCCTTAACATGACAGAGAACTCTCTATACTCTGCTTTAAAAATGATAGTAGCAAAGTACAATCAGAATAAGTAAAAAGAGATCCATATGTGCCATACAAAGTATCAAAAAATGTTATTCTCAAGCTGAGTTTTGTCTACAAATTCTATCTATATATTTTTCCCCACACTTGACAGGTATGTGCCTTTTTTGAACCCCTGTGGTACATGCAGGCATGAATCATTCCTAAGGGAAGGACTGCAGTCATTGGGCACACATTGGGATCCTGCTCATTCACATAGCTGAGAATCAGCCATACTACTGACAAATGACTGGGAAAACTACAGCAGTTAAACAGGTCCACAAGCTGGGAAGCAAGGGATTTTTCTGGGAAGTTTAATCTTTTCAAACTAGCTCTGAAAACAAAAGCTCTGTGGCTGGTGTCTCTAAGATCTGCAGTGCTATCAAAGGTATGCAAGAAGAGACAGAAACACTGCTGCAGAAAACATTTAGAAGTGTGCACGCACCCACAACACAAGAAATATTTTCCAGCTTCTGCCTCTGCTCATGCTGATACGAGGAATAAAGCATAGTTCTCTGGGGAGCAAAGTCGCTTATATCAATGGCTTAATAGGTAGTTTAACAAAGGAATAAAATACTTGATTGCTTAGCAAACCTAGATTCTTTCTTCTACATACAGGGCCTCCCAAGATGGCAATCTACGTCCTCCTATGCTGAGAGCATGTTGCAGCAAAGCTGTAGCTGTGCTTTTTTTTTTTTTTTTTTCCTTTTTTCAATCACAAGAGTCACCAAAGATGGGTTTTGGAAGACGCATGTGATTTACCAGTTTACTGCGCTAACCCCAGCCTGACAGGTGTGATGCATCAATGCAGTATTATGAGCTTAAGATAAATTATAGCATTCCTTTTCAGCAGGCAGCAAGCTGCAGCAGCATATTGCACAGAGCGCCGCGTGTGCAGCCGCTCGGCATGTGCGCCCGCGGCCGAAAATAGAACGTCTCTCTGTGAGGGGTTAATCCTTCTTTGGCTCTGATCCTGGGCAGATTACTAGCTAGAGTGTGCTATGAAAGACTGCTGTGTAAGGCAAGTATTTAACTTAAGTCACTACATTCTCTGAACAGTAAAAGTTTCTTGTGCATCTGCTAGCAGTGTCTGGAATAATTTCATGGCCTTTGCTGAAGCTTCCAATGTATATTTTAATAATTATTCTTAATCGTGTGTAATAATGTTAGTATTCCTAACACATTTCAAATGCTAGGGAAGAAACAGGCCCTTGATATAGCCCAGGAGTTCAGACTAGTGTGTAGCAGATTATGGAATTTACAGCACAGAATGCTTTTGGTCATTACTTATTTTTTATTTTTATTTTTTAACTCATTGAGGCTCAATTTTATGATAAGACTACAGCAGTGGTAACTGCAATCTATTCTACATTCACCTTAACATCAATAAATATCAGGACTTGGCAAAGGAAGAAGAAATATTTCTCAGAGACTTCTCTGTGAGAAAAATGTGTTTATTTCAGCCAAACATATGCCCCTTTTAAAAGAGTTTTCTATTGATATTCAATAAATCGAATTTTCCTGAAATGTCTGTGTGTTGAAGCCAAGTAATAAACTTTAGGAAGAGATTATGAACTCCTATTTGTCTTAGATTTAGTGCCAAATAGGAAAACATGCAAAATGCTTGATCTTTAAGATGTGCTAGACACTGATCCTTTTTGAGCCAGTCCATTCTGAAGTGGTCATGTTTGGTACTCGAATCATCATCCTCACATGAAATTCTGGGTAACATTTTTTGATTACAGGCATTTCAACTACCAGAGCTTGGCACTTGGTCAGAAAATGGAGATGGCAGTAACCACAGCCAAGCAATACCCCCAGCTAGAGTGCACTCATAAGGGAATGTTCACACTTGATCAATAGAAATGAGAGTGTCACCCTCAAAAGATCCTGACCTACTGTGAACATTGATCATTCTTTAGGCAAATACTGTGCTTACGGTCAGGAACAAAAAGAAAGAAAGCACCTCAAAGAAAAGTGTGAATACGTATAATACGTCAGAAAAATAGTTATATTATTTTGTTTCCAACTATATATATATATTTTTTTTTGACACAAAACTGAAGTTAAGGAGACGGACTGATCTAGAACACTTATCAAAAATACATAAACACATTGGTTACCGACTCCATTTTTAAATGTAACATGGATGCTCAGTGTAAGTTTTTGGATGTAGACGCAAACTCACTGTGGCAGAAAAGCGTTCAGGTCAGGTAAAGTGACTTTGACCAAAGCCATGTGACCATCCTTACACAGATTTTTCTGCATGTTTAGGTCCTGCTGAAAGGCTGGGTATGGATACTGCAGGCCTTTCGGACTGAACAGGCTCATACACAGGCGATTCAGGCTTTAGATATGGCGATGTCAGCTCTGTCAAAGGAAATAAATGAATCTTTAAAGCAATGGAGAAAAAGCATTCGCTTATCTTTGGGATAAGGGAGTGGAAGACACTTCAAATGGATGATAAATTGTGACACACAGATCACTTTTCAGGCAAACCCTAGGACTCTTGTGGACATTGGAAAAATGGTTATAAACCAAGGTAGTCAGCAAAAGTTTGCGTCAACAGTCATACGGGGAAAGAGGCAAACAAAAATATCAACAAAATCAAATAACCCAGCGATATAGCTGGAATGCGATCAGACATGATTAAGTTCAGTTTCTCAAGGAAGAGCAGGGAACATGAGAAGAGTATATATCAAGGTCATGGTAGTGCATGCTGACTTCAGCTTTTTCAAGGTTGACCGAAGCAGTCGTACTACAGAGATTTGCCAGTGTCAACAGTCCCATATCACACCTGTCAGAAGCTACAACACAGTTGTCCTAGACTGAGTCATGTTAACATCCATGTGCTCAGCAAACCAAGCAATTATACACAGACCTCTGCTCTCCCTGCTGGCAGTTATAGTTATTTGTTCGGTTAGTAGCCTTGCCTCAATTCTGGTTAATGTGATTCTGGAGCACTTAGTACATGGTGGAAAGACTATGTACTAGTCAGAGAAGGGAGCCTGCCAATATGCTGAGCAGGGGTCCAAATATCATGATTCTACAGTGACAAAAAACGAGGGTCTGATTCTCAGCAAAGAGCACAAGATTGCAAGGAGGGACACTACTAACTACATGGAAACAGCAATGAAATTAAGAAATTAATTAAGTCTGAAAATGAACCAAACTCTCCTTTTTGTTTTCCTATGGCATGTTTCCATAATAGTTTCAGAGAGTGCTGAATTTGCTAATATATTTGCATGACCAGGACAGGTCAGAGACTTGCAGCAATTTCATTTTGCAACCTGTACTGTAATAGGAATTAAAAAAAAATGTTTTCACCTAAATATATTATATGGGAAATAAGGAAAATTATATTCTTACAAAAGGGGTTGACTTGAAGTTCATCCAGTATCCTCATGGTGACTTAGATTTTCTGAATCGCAGATGTTCAGAAATTGGAAGAGAAAAGTCAGCCAAGAATGCTGTCTTATTAGCAATGCAGGTTATATATTCAGAGTGGACAATCTGTTCTTCAAAACAAAGCTGAAGTGATTTAAAGGGTTTGCCAAGGTCAGTAAAGAATACTATACGAGTGCTCCAAAGCACCAGCTGTCAGGAATGTCAGGTCTTGTTAAAGAAATGTGGAATTTATACAAAATAATGCTAATGCTAATTGAAACTTGAGTTCTTTGAAAACATGGAAGTGATAGCTATTGACTTTTTTTTTTCTATAATATTATCACCGACACAGCATACAGCACCTGTCCAGCTATAGCTGTAGTGAATCCACTGCTGGTGCCATTCACATAAGTATTGAGCAGGATTGAAACCCCATTTGAAAGATAATAGAGTTTTGATACATGCTACACACATGATGTGCTTCAGTAGCACATGGGCTTAGCTTCAAAGGAAGGGTAGAAAGTGTCCGGAGTCCAAGAACAGTGATAGTTAAGGCTTTCTCCTAGGGCTCATGCAAGTCTGAAAAATCTCTGAATTTCTGTCACAAACTGAGTGTGTGCTTTGCGGGAAAAGAGGGATGCCTTTTATAAAAGAAAGCTGTGGCTGCCAGTGTATTGTATTAGGGGTCTAAATGCCATTAATGCTTTAGGTATGTGAGGAGATGCTGACTAAATCAAGTTGCCCCATGAAGTCAGAGGAGGAGTAACTAAATTCAAGACCTTTTGGGGGCTTGGGTTTGAGATAAGATTTGAGATTCCTGTCCCTATAGAAACTGGGAACTTTGGATATAGAAGTTGAACTCAGGCTGCAAACTGAACTAAAACATTGAAAATTAGGGTGCATATAGATGGAGGACCTCAAAAATTAAGTGGGTAATGTGGCTTATTCACCTAAACATAAATTCTAAAGAAATCTGGAGATTTGCAGAATTGTAGTTTCGACTGAAGTGCTAAATTTCACTTAAATTGCAAATTAGGCATCTATAGGCAAGTCTGTATAGCAGAATTCAACCTAGCCCTGGACCCATACATAGTCTATCTGTAGATACATAGCACTGAGATTAAATAAACTAATAAGCCCTGCCTCTTGGTTCAAGAATCTCTGCACTGCATGGTATATCTGTCCCCTATGTCCTTTCTGGATTCAGTCCCATTTTAAAATTAGGACTTAGATGCTACCGAAAATGATATCCTTGTATAAACAGCCTGTCTCCCAAAGGGCTATGTGATACACATAACAAGCATGCTCAGTTCCACACAGTTTGTAGATTTTGTTGAAGAAAACAGATATTCAGGACATTGGAAAATACTTACAGAACACCAGTTCTACAAAAACCATCAAGTGTAGAGGTTCATACAATTTGTTCTATATTTTAAATTACTTAGGGCTTTTAGTTGGGTTTTGTGATTTCTTTTTTCAGATTTAAAAGTTAAGTAAGTAGGACAGTGGCATTTGTGTACATGTATGAAAGCTCTACAGGCGCTACCAGTTTTTGGAAATGTTTTTGCCTCTATCTACCACTAAGATGGTACAGATCCTGTGAATCACTTAGAAGTTATACTAGCTAGAAGACATCCTTAGCTGTTATGTCACCAGATGGGGCCCTCCATTTGCTCCTTGTCTCTGCTTGTACTGTAAGGCATAACAAATAAATTCATGTAGTGACAAGTTACAATTTTCTGGATTTATGTTTTGTTGGAATATTCACCATGTATCTCTTTGGGCATATGTTGCAAATTAGCTTCTTAAGTAAAACTCTGTGTTTTGAATTGAAATGCCTTTTCACTAGCAAGCATTTAAATGTAAAATAGGGTCTGGTGAGTGTGCCAGCTTCCATTATGGTCTTAAGGTTTAAGCCTGCAAGATTCACTTGTTGACCAAATCTTGAAAAAGATTAATTTACAGTTGAGGAAGGAGCTGCACTGACAGAGGTAAGAAGAATGTGTTCTCCCTATGGCAGGGCAGAACTTTACTAGTGTATCAGTGACAAATCTTTCATTGTTTTTATGTTATTCCGATACTGAGAGTAGCTGTTGTGTACTGTTGCTTACTAAGCACCACAAAGAAGAAATAGATTAAGTCTCTAGGAACTTTTCATTTAAACAGGATGATTCTAAATGCATTGAATAATGCAGAAGGAAACCAGTGTAAGAGCTTGTGTCTCTTCATACTCACAGTCATATTTTCAAATTAGCAAGAAGCAAGTTACCATTTTTGGGTACAAATGAGATGATCAGAATTATTAATCTCTGAAATTCATCAAAGCTTTTAATATCTCCTTTAGACTTTTTGCAGGGCTTTAATTTTAAAAGTCCATAGCTGCAAAGAATACAGTGAAAATTGGATTATATTCAATGAACTCTTTAGAATTAGCTCAAAGGGTCCAATTATGTTCTGAACTTTTAATATTTAATCTCCTTAACTCTCTACAGAAATGTTTTCCTTTCAGGCATCATAAATTCTAAGGTGGCCTTTGGAGCTGATCCACATTTAACATTCAGACATCATTTTTGACTATTCTGCCAAAAACCTGTGATTGTTTCAATTGGGCAAACAGCTGGTCACACTACTAAGACAGTTGCTCTGAAGTTTAGGTCTGTGATCAGGGAAGAATGCTGCAGAAATCGGAGACCTGCGTGGCTGAAGAATCTAGATGTATAACTTAAAAACAGCTGATGCATCAAGTGAGCCAGTAACCCTATCAGAGTTTTATGGTGAGGAGCCTAAATTTCTTACCCATTGTTGAAGTCTGTATTTGTAGGAAATATACAATTTGGAAGCCCAGCCCAAATCATCTCAGAATCTTTTGCAGAGGTGGAACATACATAGAAATTATCTGATGAAAAGGTAATCCTTACAAGTTGCTTTACTCTTTTAAAGATGATTGCATGATCACAGATATTCATTGAAAATGCTGTTTTTGACTTAATGAGGTATCATGTAAAGCTCTCTGTAAAAAGTACATGTTTTACAACTGCTTGAAAGTAAATGGTAGCCCACATTCAATTTGTAAATTGTGCCTGTGTGACCTTCTGTCTTTATTTTGAAGCAGCTTTAATGACTCATAGATAGCGCAGTGGCAGCCCTACCCTACTTCTTTCAGAAGAAAAAGGCTATGAACATAAGAGGATTGTATTATTATTATTAGGCTTCCTCCCACATCAATAAACTTAAGAGGACACTGAATTACAATAGAGGAAGATGAATTACAGTCGAATATTCTTCCCATGCTGTACCTGTACTCTAGCTTTGGGATGTCTTTCTGCAGTACGCTCAGGCTAGGCAAGTCTCTGTTTAGACAAATTTAACACTGTTACACAAAAGAAGATTATAACAGCCCTGCTGCTGGAATATAGTACTCAGATAGTATTTAAATTGTAGTGCTATCCAATATTGCTATGACTGGATTTTCCTGAAAGTAACTATTAGAGTAGCAGTGGATAGTAAGGTAAGAAAGGAGAATGCACTAGTGAGATCTGCTTACCACTGACCATAAAAAGTTACTCAGTTATTCAGACATGTAGCTCTTCAGTTTGTTGGTCTAAAGCATATCTTTTAAGAGCCTTAATAACTTTTTACAACTCCTTCCTGGTGAGAGACAAAGTACAGAACCTGTGTTCAGCCTACATGGATGAAAGAAGGAGTTTTTTTTTTCTTGATAAATGAATGTTCAGTTTTATGTGGGACTTCATATATGATTATTCTAGGGAAATGATCAAAAAATATCAACTTGTCAATCCTTTGAAAATATCACCCTGATTTTTCTTTTTCTTTTCTTTTTTTCAGGATCCTCAGCACTACAGTGGCAATGCCAGGACTTCACTATGGACGGTCTCTATTCTCTGTAGTATATCCTTTATACAAAAAGTTGTATAAAAAAGAAGTTTTTCAGAGGAAGCAGATGTTGCTCTTGCAACCTGTTATAGGTTAATATGTACTCTGCTTTGTCACCATTTGTATAAAAATCATAAGATTCTTACCAGAAGGGCAAGTAGCAGTGAATTCTGACTGCAGGAAACAACCAAGCAGATCCTACTGCCTCATAGTCCAAAGCCATTAGTACAAAATAACACTGCATGGTATAGAAGGCAATAGCATAGACAGGAGAGCTGAAGTGTCAACAAGCTCATTTTTTATGTATGTCTAAATGATTTTGAACAGATCTGCCTCAAAGATGGAATTAAATTCCAATGTTGGTTTTCAGGCATAATGTGTCTGCAGCCCATTTTAATGCAAAACAAACAAACAAACAAACAAACAAACCCACAAATGAGCCAGTCCTTGTTGTGACTTAGATTTATCAATTCTTCTTTCAGTGAGCATCAATGCTGACACATTGAGCCCAAGTTAGGTGAGCAGTAGTTATTCGTCCCATTGTAGGGGAAAAGAAAAGGTCTGGCAGCATCATTAGCCAGGAAGATTTGTCACAAGACTGGAAGAGAATCATTCAAAGTTTAGTTGCTTGACCTTGCTTATCTGCCTGCTTGTATGTCTGAAACCTTGCGTTGGTCTTACACGTGTGGGGGGTTGTTTCAACTAAAATGCGCTTGCTAGGCTCCCTTTTGAGCAAGGCTGTTAGGCAAGACAGCTGCATGACATTTGGTTTAATTTGTTAACACTAAAAATCCTTGAGTTCGGATGGATGGGAAGGCAGAATATGTAATGCCTCAGTGAAGGACTTGGAGCAGTGTGAGCACGGCGATTGCAGACCAGAGCGCAGGGCTAATGCTAAGTGAACAAGAAATCAGAGAGTTGTGGCAGTCCATCTCTTAATGGAAATCTAAATGATGCTTTGCCAGTCAAATTTGAAGAAAATGTCAATAGAAAGAATAAAGGAATAGGAAAAAACAAATCTTAATGCTAACCAATCAAAAGAGAAGAGAACAAAAGGAGAAAAAAAAGTGTAAATTTTATCTTTTTTGCATAAAACTTTTTTATAAGCCTAGTAAGCATCTGAAAAAAATGCTTAAGTTTTAGTTCTTATTTTATTATTCAAAACAAGTACTATGTGGTAAGCTATGCATCCAAGAAAAGAGTTTTCCATGACTGTCTGCCTCAAAGGCATGAAACAATCCTCAGATTTATTTCTGTGTTGCTAGCAGTGATAGAAACAATAAGTTAATTTAAACAGTATTTATGAGATGTGAATATAATATTTCCATCAGTTTTCTACTCCTTGAAAAGTGTAGATAAAGATTATGGTTTTTATGACACTTTTCATTGTTCAAGATTCATAATAGTTATCTTCTTCTTTCAATTGAAGGATTAAGTTCTCAGTGCCTACTTGAGGAAATGTATTTTGCTGATAAAGTTTGGTGTGCTATTCATATATCAGTTGCATGAATATATTGATAAAATGCATTTCAGATAAAAGCTGTCTTATTGTTGAACTTATTTTTCTTTTAGCTTGATCTATATCTGATTTTGTTGAAACTCTAGAATTTCATACATAATCTGAAAATCCCTCTATTTCTCCTTATATGTCTAAAGCCTAATAATAGTCAGTATGACAGCATTCCTGTACTTTGGCTTATGCATTAAGTGATACTAAAATGTTAATTAATAAATAATATTTTATAATTCTGAAGAAATTCTGGAGCACCATTAGCTTGTGTTCTACTATGCTAGATTCTGAGGGAAGATCTAATAGAAAACCAATGGGTTTACAAGCCCTAAAGGGATGGATGCAATGCACAGCCAGGTCAGAGAAGGAAATGAAAGGGGTAAATTAGGAAGAAAATACTAAAAATGTGAATTCCTACTCAAATAAGAATAATAATCAAAAATCTCTGCCTATCTAGGCTTTGCTAGTTAATTTGCTGCTTTCTGAGTGCCCTATAGCAGAAGTGAATTTGAGGAAGGACTAAAAGAAAGGGGGAAAAAAAGAAGATACTTTTACAGTCTTTATTTAGAACATGCATAATAGCCCGCAGATACAGGTTAGAATGAGAATACCAAAGCACTATTTCATCACTTTTACAGTTGGAGTACTGTCTCAAGTAAGCTATGTCAAGCAGAGGCATATTCTTTCAGATGTATAATTTTTTCACCAGCCTACGGATGGTGAGTCTGAGAGGGACTAGAAAGAGAAGAGTAGTTGGCCAAATTTGTGTGCCCCTGGTCCGCCAGTCCTTTGGGTGACTGTACCCTTTCAGCCATACTTGTGTATCCAAGAGATCCATGGAAATCTATGCTCTAGCAGTTGTCCTAGTGCAATCGACCAAGGAAGAGCTCCTTCCACAGCATGTAATGCCAGGAGCTGTGGGTCTGTAGTCTGTCTCTCTGGTGTCTTGCCAAGATGTGTTATGCAGGCAATACTCTCGTGCTGGTGGCAGAGGCCAAGGTGTGCCTTCAGACTTTCTTGCACAGGGTCTGAAGGAATTCAGTGTCAATGATGGCCGTCAAACTAATTGGAATTGGGGTTGGTTTGGGGTTGGTTTGGTTGACAGTTTGATGTCTATGTTCCAATTTGAACCAAAAGCCTTAAGTTCTCCCTACAGTTGAAGGAGAAGTCAGCAGTGCTGATGGAGTCCTGTCCTGAAGTAGGTGCCTAAAGGTGTTTCTCAGGAGAAACTCATCTTTCTCTCCTGACCATCCACAGCCTAGCGAGATTAGCTCTGTAGTATATGCAAATAGTATAGGTGTCTGAAGAGAAATTTTTTCATTAGGTATTTGGACGAAAGGATTATTTAGGATATGTATTTCACCCTCTTCCTAGTCATACTCTTCCTCTGATCTTCAGGGTTTCAAAATACCTACTGGAGTGGAGTTTGTAATTCATTGAGTTTAAGCCGCAACCTTTGACATGAATTACACTGTTCAGTGAACTGAAGTAACTTCATAAATAATCCTCATCCCTCGGGGAGTCCAGTTCATTCTTTGCTCCCTTCCAAGTTCTCTCCCATGCAGATTAGCACGTACTGGGTGAAAAGGAAACTGCAGCCACTAAATGACACTGGCTGTTTGTAAAAGGTGATAACAGTGCCATTTCTCATAATATGGATTTGAGGAGTCTTGAGCTGAATTATACATTACAGACATCTTACCCATTATGCAGCATCTGTGTCGAAGGCCATTATCTTCAATCCTTTGGGAACTGCAGGGAACTAGAGACATGGAAGCTTAGAAAAAAGTAGAAGAAAAAAGAATTACAACTTTTTTATTTTTGGCTAGAAGCAAGTTTTAGTTTATTATTCAGTTAATTTCCACTGTGTTCCATTTCCAAAGTTTCACTAGCTGTTCTACTTAACAAAAATGTAAATTATAGGATGAGAAAGAAGAATTCCTTTAAAGTAGTATTTCTTCAGGGACACAGGTAAGGAATCTCCTGACTTTTGATTGGATTAAGGAAGCTGACTTTGCCAAAATGGGCTATCTAACTTTTGTTCTGCTCTTGTATTTTTATCTGCAAAGCAAATGCAGTTCACCACATCTTAGAGTCATTTTTGTTGATCAACAGTAGTTATGTCTGGCCCAGGAATCTGCTTACTCTAGACTCCTTATGCATCAGCATGAATTAAACTAGAAACACATTCCACAGTTTCTGTAAGAGCCTACCTTTTTTTCATTGATTATATGAGGATAGTTTAGGGTGATTAATTAGACATCTAATTATGTAGACATCTAAGGTAGATGCCATATTTTTCCCTTTTCAAGGGGCACATATTTTATTTATGTTTATTATGCATTCATACAACAACCCTTTCTTCAGAGCCAGAATCACAGGAATTTCAGAAGACAATTTTGTCAGATATAAAGCATATAGTTTTTCTTTCCAGTGGAAAAAAAAAGTCACATATTATTAAGTGTGTCTGAATATGGTTATGACTGGATTTTTGACTGTATTGTAATTAAAATGGAAATATCATGCAGGTAAAGTAGACCCCTGGGTTTTGTTGATTTGTGTGACTTGCTACTGATCTTTTCACATCTGGATTTCTTTATGCCCAAAGAGCAGTAATAACTAAAACAAAGAAATTGTCTCTTGTCAGAACTTTTTTGTGTCTAGTAAGTAATAATACTTACTAATAAAATAGTAATAAAAAAGTTCTGCACTAATCATCCAATAATTGAGTCCTTCCCTGAAAATATGATCCCTTCATTGCTAGACTATTTATTCTGTAGGTACCTTTGGAATAATATACCAGAATTTTACATCTGGATCATTCCATTAAATTAAATTTCTTATATCAAGATAAAATATATAAATTTGTAGGGAACAATTAATAAATACTCTGTGATATAAGTGCTAGACCTGTTAATTTTTCATTATGTATACAATTAAAAGAACATCAATAACAACAAAGGCCAACCATTCTTTACATTTGCAGCTAAACAAGTCGTATGAACTAAGATAACTTTTGCCACTTCACACTCCAGTGAAATAATAGCTTGACAAAATGGTTCACTGGGAACAGATGCTAACTGTTTGGATAAAGTGCCTGTAGCAAGCCTGAGCAACTTCATATCTGTCTACTCTAAGCCTGTGCCTGAAAAGCAGTAGTAGAAAGGCCCTCATCTTCTTTCTGTTGCTTAACACTGCCCAGGTAACATAAGCTTTCTGATTAACTTTTAGTGTGGTAAAGGCTGCTGCAAGCTGAGAACCTGTTAGGCTTGACAGGAGAAGGGGCATCTGAGGAAAAAAAATCTAGCGAAATATAGCAGATTTATTATCTCTGACAGAGTTTACCATAGAGCCCAGCTGAAGCAATGAGTTGAAGGAAAACCCATATTGTCATTTCTATCTCTTAGGATTCGTGTTTAGATCTTGAATTTCTATCACAAGCTAAAATAATTAAATGCCATCAGAAAAAAAAGTTAACTGGCAACATAGTCAGTTACCTCTGCCTTGTAGAGGAAAATCCAGGATGAGAATCAGATCTCAGATACCTTGGAGAATCTAAGAAATCTTCTTTTTGCCAAAATCACTGTCCTCCCAATTAAATATGACTCTTCCTTTTTATGGAAAATAAATATTTGAGGAAAACAAAAATAAATAAATGCATTCTAAAGTAGAACTGAGAACCACGTCCACACTTGAAATGAAAACCTGTCCTCTCATCGTCCATACCCAAAGCTTAACAAAGTTAGCAGAGATTAGCCAAAAGCAAACATGAACAAATCTAAAACAAGCTCACTCTTGCAATAAGTAAAAATTTGTGTCTATTGTCAATTACCCGACCTTGGATGTCTATGGATTGCCCTGCTCTACAATATGTTTATTCCTCAGTTATAACTAACATGAATAATTCCATTATGCCAAGGATAACAATTCAAATTCTTCTTACACTCATCTCTTATGGAATTTTTAGGAACATAACTTTAAGAGAACAATCTCACCAACAGCCTAGAAGTAAAACATGTCTTTCACGGAGATATATCAGTAACAGTACTTTACACCAAAATAAAATATTTCTATTCAAAAGTAAAATATTAAGACTTGCCTGTCTCTTCAAGGAATCCAAAATGGAGGTTTTTGTGTAAGGGAGGTTTGCTGTGATTTTTCTCTTACAATTTTATATTTATATTTATCTTTCTTTCTTTTTTTTTCCTTGTTTAGAACATCTAAAGTGACAGTGGAAGCTGGAATTATCTGAAGGATGAAGTGATTTACCTTCACTCTGCTCAAATACATCTTATCTAGACACTGGGTTGCAATGTCCTGGAACAAGATTGGAAATTCATTTATCTCTAGGTGAAAATTTCAATGTAGATAATGGAATATAAATCTCAAAAGGGCCTAGATGCTTGCGGTTGCTCTGTCTGTACAGTGTCAAGCCTGTGGTCAGTGACACGGACAGCCTTGAGGTCTTGGTGTGCTTGAGGGGATGCTCCTCATAGGGCAATCTCCTCGTGACCCCCGGTCTTCGGCATTCAGTCCCTCTCTTCCAACACTGGGTGCAAAATAACCAAATCTGTGCTCTAGAGACACGAGAGGATTCTGTGAAAGAGGAGAGTTATGGGTGATGGAGATGTAATCAGGCAGATGGAACGGCTGGGATTAATTGTCAGTTTGGAAGCTTTATCTGCCTCTCACTCCCATTATGGAGGATGCTGAAGAAAATTACAGACTTCTACTAAATTGTTTGAACCATTAATTGTTGTTCAATAGCTGGGTTATTTTTGAGGGAAAAAAATGTGCAGAAGAATTCAAAAGACTTTTGATTCTGGAAATATTTATCTTTTCATCTTTGATCTAACGGTGGATTATTTGTATCACATATAAATGTATTACTGCCAAAATTTCTCTGCAAATGTAAATAATCTTTAATAAGCCTTTGTGCTATGTGTAATATTGTCCAGTGTTTTTCCTCCATTCAGGAGATTTTCCAGCTGTTTGTTATGGCTGTTTGTTTGTTCTCACCTTCCTTGGGCTGCAGCAGCTGTAAGTAAAATGCATCCAGCTCAACTGTAAGGTGCCTCTCTAAATTTTAGTTTTTGCTTCTGAGGTCTTCAAAACACCAGATGTTGTATTTCTTTAAAGGATTAATACATTTTGAACATGCCAAGAAAGAGATTAAATGATAACATGTCGCCAGAGACCCTGACTATGACATTAATCTGGGAAGTCTTCCCTAAGAATAGCACTCTTCTCAACAGGCCAAGTCTTTTACTTAGATACCTCTTACAGGAAACCTGTTGAGAAGAATTTTTATCTGGATTAAATGTAATTGCAGAGGAAGGATAAGGAATTTTGAACTGATCTAAATCACTTCAAATGCGTCTGAAAAGTTCGTTTTCAAATAACAAAGGCAGCATATCATCAATTTGCCCTCTATATGGCTCTAGCAAAACTACATCTAACACTGTTTGTTGCGGGGCCCTTCATTAGCGGGAATATTCCACAACATCCTATAGTATACTTAACTGTAAATAGTCTTTGACATGAACTTTACTACCTATTAAATATATCTGGAGTGTATATACCTAGATAAACTCCTGACCTTTTGAAATTAAATTATCCTCTTCCAGTGAATCAGATTTAAAATGATTTTACAAATTGGGATAAGCTCACTTTATCCTAGTTTTTCAGATTAGATATTACTAAAATCCTCCCTTGTTTAAGTCACCTTTCTGTTGCTTTCCTTTCTCAGTGTCCTTGGGAGTATTATTACTATGTTTTTAGCTCTGGAACACGAGGAAACAATGAAGAAGCCCGTATTTCCAAAGCAAATCTGACGTACTTTGATACTTCCTAGTCTCTTTATTGTCTGGTTTTAATTCCATATGTTACTTTGGTACACCAGTGAATGGATTATTACAGAAAAAAGTCCCCATCCAGATATGCATCTTAACTATATTCTGTTTTGAATTGATTCATTTTGGTTTCATTCAATCTATATTCAATTGTTATTATTCTAATCTAGTTAAAAATACATTTACGTCTTAATATATGATTTACTTTGGACTTATTTTGGCAACACTGAAATCAGTGTTATTTTTTTCACTGCCACAAAAAAATCAGGAATTCTCTCCAAATCTCTTTTCTAAACTATTTTTCAGGCAAGTCTGAAAAGTCAGCAGCACTGTCTTTTCAGTATTGGCATAAGAAGATTAAATTGGTTTGTAAAACTACCGGACAAGTGAAATTACAGGACAGAAGTCAATTTACGGAATTACATTACTATAATGGAGCCATCTCTTTCAACTATATCTTAGTTCACTGTTTTCTTATAAAATGTGATATCCTGAGGCACTCTTCAAAAAGCAAAAAAACTTTTAACATTAATAATAATCTATAACATTTAGATTATCTAAAATCTAATAAAACAATTCTTTAGAGTAAGAGTTATTTCACTACCCAAGAGAGTAATCAGAAAAGTTTAAAGGTAGAATACAGAAAACACAGGCTTAGGCTTTTTTTGTTCTTTTTGTTCAGTTTTATTTGTTTGTATTAAATGTCACATTGATTTGATTTTATCAACAACAAATATTTGGAAATGGATGTTACACTGATATTGCATAGCACTTGACATAAATTTAGTTATTCCAGAGTTTAGGAGCTATTAAAAAAAAAAAAAGCTTTAATCTGAATGTTATTTTTCCAAAAACAAGTGGGATGGAGCACGCAGCATGGAAGAGTCTTTATCAATCACAGCTCATTGTACAGAAGTTTTTGGGCAAACATACTTTCTCTCTGCTCTCATACGAATCCCCTTAAGATCATGTGAAAGTCCATAACATGTATGTCATGATATATTTACCCTACACAGATTTGTGAAAGGATTCTTCTCCCTTTCCTAATGTTTGCTTCCTATCATCAATATCAGCTGATGACATGGTAAATCTTCTGCATTCTCTTAAACATGCATTGGATAATACCTCTTGAACCATCACTATACTCCATCCTGGATTCTAAAGCTTTTTATGACTGAAAATCTTAAGTAAGTATTTTAATAAATAAGTTCCTTGAAATTACTTAGTTTATTCTTTAATTTATTCTTTTGGTTTTACATGAAAGTAATAATTTATTAAGATCATATTTGTTTTATATGCCTTATAATAGATGTAAAATTTGCTGTCAAAATATTATCTGATTATTTTCATCATAAGAGCAAGTCAAAAAAGAGTTCAAATCTGCTGCAAACTGTGCATTAAAATTAAGCCCCATAAAGGCTAAAGTATTTTTGTGCAACCATAGGCAGACCATTTATTTCTGAAATGATTATTCTTCCATATTTTAACTATTGTTTTTAAACTATTTCTTCCAAGCTGGAGCCATCACAGCTAATTTTAACTAAAGTTATGATCTCAGAAAGCCTTTAGAAAGGCTTTGCAGTACAGAATAAAGCACAAACATCCTCACGTTTTCAGTAGACTTAAGGTGGAAAATTTCTATAAATTAATTATTATATCCAAGCTAAAAACAAGTCATTGGTTTTAAATTATGCATAGTTCAAAACTTCTGTATGTTGATGAAGTCAGAGGTCAAACGTTAGAGAGACACATCATGTGAAAAGTTTACTTAATCTGAAAAAACCACAACTAGTAAAGGTTAGAGAGGGACATGTAGGGTGTTTAACTTTTCTAAGATTTTTTCTGTTTTTGCAAATTGCATGCGTGTGTGTGCAGGTATGCATATGAACCCACCCACACCTACCATGTTATCATAGCCTCTAGTGTGTCTTTCTTACTCATCAGCTTCTTCAAGCTGAAGTAATCTTTGCTCCTGCGCATTTTTCCCTTCTACCACCAGGGAAGAGCCTCATGATTTAGTTGAGACTGAACAATTTTACATTTTTTTACAAAGTAATGAAGGATCAGCAACTGAAGATTTCAGAATGAATAATTGTGGAGAGATGACTAAATACATCTACTAAATCCACTTTATACTGAAGTCACTCTGGTGACTGGAAGTCACTCTGGCATTCAGAAAATCAGTCCAGGATGCCACATTGCACAACGGACATCTGAAACAAAGTTGTTTTCAACAGACACAACTACCTAGAGCTTGAATGTAAATATGTTACTGTTTTACCTTTCTTTATCTGTCCTTTTTCTGGGAGAGTGAGTATTGCAAACACTGAAAGATTTCTTTTGATTTATTCAGAAATTCAATTTGCCAAATAGTCATAACTTAGTCTCTTTACTGTTGAGAAGGTCATATTTGACTCTCTTTGTTAAAGGAGATTTGATCACTGTCCTTCAATTGGTGAGACTGGAATCTCTACTCCATCCAACTCAAAATCAGTCAATTTCTGTTTCTTCTCATTCAGGTTAAATCTGGATGGAACATGTCTCTCTTGTGGATTGGAGTAAAGTTTAAATGCAGTTACAAGTTGTACGTTAACAAGAGAAATGCAGGCAGATTATAGTTGTTCATTCTCAGATTAAGTTTTGTGTCCCAAAGAGAGACAATAATCCTAAAAAGAAATCAAGAAATATGTAATTAATGTTGTTCATATACTATTTTGTTTATCCTTAATTATTTATGATAAAATTGAAATGTAATTTAGTAGAAGATTTATAGGGCAGTTTGTAATCATATTGCAGTCTTTGCTGTAGAGCAATCTGCCTTTTCTGTCTTTGCTGAAAGGTAAGTATTTTCTGTCTAAAACTGATGAAATGTGCAGATTAGCAATATGACATATATAAAAGAAATGTCTAGGAAACAGAAGATAGGTAGGATTCAGAAACAAAATATTTTTTACCTTTAACTGTCATGCCATTGAAAATGACATCACCAATGTCATTAACTATTTTCTTATATAAATAGTAAGTTATCTACATCCTCAACCGCCTGAATTTGATCATAATTTCAACAAAATTGGTTACAAGATTTGCTCTGATTTGCTCTGCTGGGATTCTTCCCACTTCTTTATAATTTCCTTTGGAAGAGTCCTTCACCATACTCTATCTCTCTATGTTCTTTCCAGTTCCATTTTGACCCCTTCAATATCCCTCTGTGCTAAAGCTATGTCCCTGGTTTTCAAGTTTTCACTTCTGACCAAATCTCTTTTCTTCACCTTATCCTTTATACTCTTCTATAACCTTCCTTGAGGTGAAAAAAAAAAAAAAGCCTTTTAAACATGAATGAAGTGGTATCAACAACTGTGCTGTCCAAAGAAGAGAAGTGAATTGATTTGGGAAAATTAAATATTGATACTGTGCTCTCAGAGCCAGCACAAAACTAAGCTATTTTGCTGATTTTGTATGGTCCTCTGAGAGCTAATGTGAAAGGTTGCTAAAGAATAGCAGGTAAGACAAGTGCTTAAAAGAGAGGAGATTGTTACCGTTCTTCTTGCAAACCTTCTTGCACAACTCTACAGAATTTAGATGCCAAAGAGCAGAGGGTCTTTTGTACCATCTTTACTTAGCCAAGGACAAGACAACCCGATTCCTTTTCACTATGTTTGTTTGTGCCTACGTGAAGCAGATGTGGCACTGCAGTAGATTCTCAGTTGCATTTGGATCTCAGCTTGAGTCAAAACAAAGGAGTTCCCTTTAGGCTGCATAAATCACTAAACAGTACAAAATTTTGAGTCAGTCATCAGTCGGGGAAAAAAGCATTCTACAAAAAAAATTGTTTTAGGCTGATTGTTAATTTTCATACAAACAAGATTCTGTACTTTGAGTTAAAAAAAAACACAGAAAACCCTACAAAACACAGAAAAATATTTTAAGATATTCTTCACTTTGACTGCCATGATTCAGATCTAAGGACTAACTTTTTATCTCTAAAGAGCCTCTTACCTTCGTGGCTATTTTTTGAAAGAATATTTTATATTTTTTGTGGATTTTTGGTGGTCACTTTCCTCTTTATGTATTCATAAAATATATCTCTGAGGAACAACAAGATTTGGTCCTCTCTGTGGGTACATGTAGGCAAAAATGACAGGTCATCAGGCTCTTACAGTCTAAACACTCTTATATGTATTAGGAAGGAACATGTCGAAAAGTAGGACATAAGCTGATCATTCAAGGTCATAGATTTGGAACAGCCTTGGCAGCTGCATATGATGCTCAACAAAACTGCTTTTCCCAACCTTTATTTTGTTGCAAATTCAGAGACATGTATTCTGCTTGCTTTATTGAAAATATCTTATCAATATTTCCAAAAGAGGACTGAGCAACACTGTAGCAATTTACATATATTAAGCAAAAGTTCTCTTGCTTTCTAAGAGCATGTAATGCACCCTCTTAATCGGCTCACTAATTCAGCATCAGCGTTCATTGAGCATGATTTAAGAGCAGAAGTGTTCTCTCCTGTGTTACTTGTTATTCTTCTATATTCCCTTTTTTTCATACTTCACTGTGTTAGCAAGACTCCCTTACATGCTAGTATGAAAGACATAATATGTTTTAGCAACAGAAGAGAATATAGGTTAATGTAACTGTGAATTTGGACCTGTAATTCTAAAGTCTGAGGCAAAAGTATTGTCTTTTTATGTATGTTTTTGATTTGGAATAGATGATATTTTTAAGAATCCTTATTTTTTGAATGAAAAAAAAATCAAAATCATGATAATACAAAAGAACCTGCCCCAAAATTAAAGCTTTACGGTATGTATTTGGCCCCATTCTCCTCCAATCTTCTGTGAAATATCAGACTTTTAAACTTACTTAAATCTCCAATGTCTCTCTCTTTTAAAGCATTCTCTATTATCATTTTAATTTTTCTATTTACTTTTTTATTATAAATTATATTTAATCTTTCAAATATAAAAACAACTCCAGCAAGTACACCATTTTCTCCTGCTTCTAATCAGCCACTAGTCCTTGAGCTGTTTATTCTTATTTATTTTAAAATAGGTATTCTGGTGACTTATGAGTATGAACTGAAGTATCATCTGTAGCTCAAGAAGCAGCACTGCTTTTTGTTCCCTGTACTTCATAGTTCTTAAATCTTTCCTCTTCGCAGGCTCTTGACTTTTTTTTATTTTTGAAAGCCTACTGTTTATTACTTCCACTAATCTTTATATCTCTGCTTAACCTCATTGCCCTCCATTGCCCTTTTCTACATTTAGATTTAACCAGCACGACAACTACATCCCCTCAAGAAAATTTATTAAATATTTCTTCTTTTTTTCATGGAAAAAAAAAAGAAATCCCTCTAATACCCATCTATCCACCTTTTTTATTGAACTTGTGCTATTGCACTTCTCCTCAAGTTCTGTTTCCTGAAAAATCTATACCTTCCTGCTGTTTCTGTAGGAACTGGAATCTATATTTCTACACATTCCTGAAAAATACTCATTTAAACCATTTCACATTTTCATATGCTTCATAGTTTGAATCTGATTTATTAGACAGTTAATTTCTTAAGAATACACAATAATATTCAGGCTTGGGTGACACTACTGCCAGTTACCTGTAATAACAAATTAATGACAATAGTAATGCAGAAAAGAGAGAATGTAAAGATTTATGTTGTTTGTCTTGAAAAAATTCATCTTTTTAAGAAAATCTCATGTAAATCTTTGAATATACCCCTCGTCCTTTACTCACAACTGATATGGTTTGGAGAGGAAGGCAAGTTACATATGGCAAATGGATCTGATTCTGAAAAATAAAATCTGAAATAAGTTAGTAGATGAAGCTGAGGAGATGTAAAATATATAAATATATAAATGAGTATTTGAATTTTAGAATAGGACTAATTTTGCTCACCTCCTGAGTGTTACTCATTTCTGGAGCATCATGTATCTGTAGTTATAAAGAACCATACTTTGGACAGACTGCAAGGCTTGCAGAAAGTTCATTTTCCTTGCTTTTATTATCTACAGTTAGGCACAGGTTTTCATTTTTAGCATTGACTAGGTCAAGTGGAACCGACAAAGCCATTGTCCCTGTGTTTAATTTTTTCCAGCTTGAGGCCATAACAAATATTCAGAATTCTGAAATCAGAATTCTAAAGTGTCTCTTATTCAAATATTGCTCTGACTAACAATAATCTTCTGTGATATATGTGGTAATTCTCAGATATACCCAAGGTTTTCTCATTCCATCTTGACATTTTTCTAAGATATTATTGCTGTATCACTTTATGGTGACCATTCAGTTCTGCAGCAGTGAATTTCAAAGCCTGGAGTTGTAAACTCTTTCTGCCCTAGTTCAATCATTTGTGTCACTTGGGTCACAACACATAATCTCAGAACCATAACTTCCTTTCTGTAGTCACCTCCTGTACCTTGCTAGCAGGTACAACAAGGAACATCCATATCAAACCACCAATTGTTTACTTATCTTTTTTTCTTATTATTACAAAGAAACATCACTTTCTTTGGTAATGGCAATAAATATACTGATGATGTTGGAATACGTGCTGGAATTTACTAGTCTCTAGGAGTACTTATTCATTCAATAAGATACCTGTTTCTTGGCTGACTGTCTATGGAAACTTCTCAGACAAAGTCTGTGTAGCTTTACTGCAGAGTGGAAATTCATCTTTGGATCATGAGGACAATGGCCAGTGCATAGGTTTGGTTCTCTTCCAAAGCACAAGAAAAAGTATTCTGAGCAGATGGTACTATAGCTGCATTTGGGTAATAAAACAAGGAGTTGCATAATCCATCTTTATTCTTATGCTTTAAATAATAACCATTTCCACTACCCTTGTGAATCATCCTACTTGAAACTCTCTTGAGCCCTGGTATTTCATCAGCACTTTTCTGGCCTGTTGCCCTCAGCCTCCCTCATTTTTTAATTTGCGCAGTACACTTACTCAAGTTCTTTGATTAGACAGTCAAAGAAAAAATCCTTAGGAGGGATTAGTAATATGTCTTAAGGTTGTGTCAAGCAAGCTTACGGTAAAAGGATTTCTTAAACTTACCATTCATCAGTGAAAGTGACTGGCTAGAAAGGTGTGAACTTTCCACCTGCTGCCTGCTTCCACGCTTCCTGCAAATCCTTAGCCAGTAAGCCGTGTTATTCACCGGGCATCTGCAAAGAGCATCCATGATTTTCTCAGGTACACAAAATCTTTGTGATAGGCTCTTATGCATTTGAAGTTACAAAAATAGTATTAAGTTATTATCCTCCAGGGGAACGCCTGTGAAAAAGGCACTTGGATGTGAGCTGGGCTGGGGACACCCGCTTTTGAGCAGCTCCATGACACAGAAGTACCTTGGACCTGCAGGTACCGTGTTGGTGGCTGTGTGCGCTCACTGTGTGTTTCCTTGGTGCTTGTTGTGGCACCTGCACTCTTGCCTACCTCTACTCATTACTTATATCCCTAAGACACACGAAAGCGAAGCTTATATATGTTAACAGTGACTTAGTCATACACGAATGTGTCATAGTTGCAAGTGAATTCCCTGATTTTGGGGAAATATTTGCATGATTCTGATAATCAATTTGCAATTAATCAGGAAAAAATCCAAAGATTGGAAACTATTTTTGAGTTTCTGACATATATAACAGGTCTCCCAGGATGTAGCTCCTCCACATTTTGGCTTGAGAGTGCTCACATAGCAACAAGCCAATATTGTGATAAATAACATCATGTCCTCAGCTAATTTCTACCTGCCCATAAGCAATTCTAGCTAGGGAGTGTATATCTGACTTTGGAGAGGGAAGAACATGTGTTTACCACTGCCAGTCACTCTTTTTAAACTGCTAAGCAGAAATCATGAATATTTTCCCACTGTATTATTGTGTTTATTTACTATTTTGAGGCACATAATATCTGTTTTGTTTACCATCTTAGATGATTCTCTATGAACAACAGGGAAGCTAGAAGATATCTCACCTAAAATCAAATACAGGGACTTGGCAGAGGAAAAAAAAAAACTTAAATTTTTGAAATCAGAATATTATATGTAAGTTTTGTTGAATATCAGACTATTCTGTTTGGAAATAACCACTAAAACTCGTAAAAGTGAGCAGAAGAGAAAAAGAACCCTAGAACCTCTGGATTTGGGTATCTGGCAGTGACATGGTGTCCCTTTCACAGCTTAGATCAAGCAATGTCCTACCAGTCTGACTCTTTAGGATGCTTCATGATCATTCAAGTTCTGAGAAGGTTCCCATTTGGCTGCATAGCTTTCTATGGTGTGCTAATTTTCCATAAAACATTTTTGTCATACAGTTCATGGCTTGATGTGGCTGTGAATCTCAGTGAGTGGCAGCTATGAAGAAAAACAGCACAGTCCTGGAAAGGGCCTTCACTCTTGTAGTGGTCTTGTAGTCTTTTCCAACTCATTATAGGAATTTCTTGGGACAGCTGGATATGCACTGTAGCAAAACCTACAGCAGAAACCCTAGCAGCTTCTCATGGTTATTCCCAGGTCTTAATTGCATTTAACCAAGTTTTGTCTTGTTTTGTTTGTTAAGGATTTCTTGCTTTCAAAAAGGAAGTTACATTGTAACTGGTCAGGGTTTTGAAAAATATGACTAAAAATAGTAGCATTCACTGCCATGATATTATGATTGATTCTGGTAAAATGCCAGAACAAATGAAAACATGGATCTGAAGTCAGCTGAAAGCTACAGCCTCTACCAGTCCTAATGAAAAGTACTAAACAATAGGAGATACACACTAGGGAAAATTTTCTTCTGCCCAAGACTATAAATAAAAATAAAATCCTGAATTTGGCCTTCTGGTCAAATGATTTATTCATTGCTAGTATATTATTCAGGTCTTTGAGAGTGGGTTGCTTTAATTATTAAAAATTACTATTAAACAGACTTTTGTGGAGGTAGTGAATGGTGAACTTACTTATTAAATATGTTCTTAATGTACAGACTGGTGGGGGCCTCTTCTTAGCTAGAAATCACAGCTTTCATTCACAAAGGTAAATGTTGTCGCTGCATTATCTGTCTCCAGTGAAAATCTTTCTAAAATGCCTCAGTTTTGGTGAAAGGCTAGGAATTTGTTGAATTTCTTCTTTGAGTGCAGAAATGCTCACACCATTCTTTTATCCTGCAAGAGACAAAATAACAGACAAAATGGCAATTTAGAGAACAGATGCCATAATGTCTCACAGTTGCAGTTATTGTTTAAAAAGACTTCCTCCATGAGTTTCTAGGTGTGATTTAAAGAAGCAAAGATCACCTAACATTCGGCAGCTATGGGTTTGAAATCATAAACTCATAAAATTTCATGTACATACTGCTGTTCAAAGCATATATCTGCTGCAGTCAGCCTCACTGGAACAAAAATCAGCTTGAATTCTTTCTAACAACATACAAATAGATCATGAATATGCTATGATTTTTCTAATTATATATTTATATATCTTACTATATATATATATTAGGTATAGGTAATGGCTATTTCAACTTGATTGCTGTCTTTAGTCTTCTTCCTAGAGTATTTCTCACTATTCACAAATCAGAAACACTGACCCCTGTCATACATAACACCTATATCTGCATTTGGCCATTCCTGCTATATGCAATAATCCACCATCTAAATTCTAACCACTTTTTTAAAAATTCTGGGCAAAAAAGCAGATAGGTACCTGAGGATCTGTTCTTTTTTATCTAATTGCTTACTTATCCATCTGTTTTTTTTTATGAGTCTCTTTCAAACATGGTTGAATGTAGAAGTTTATTTGTTTGCACCTGCATGACATCGACTGCTTCTCCTGCATGAAATTTCCATAATGAAATCATAGTTCCCGCACTTAGTGCTGCTGATTCGAGCCTTACGAAATAAGAGCTTAATTTGTAGAAAAGAATATAGCTGAAGGCAGAAATTATATGTAATGTGTTGCAATGTAAAAAAATTGATCGCAAATTGCTTTTGTTGAAATTATTTGTTTGGAGTACTCAAGGAAAAAATACAAAACAACCATTAAATGCTGAAGAAACAAGTAAAGCAAAGTGAAAAAAATCACACATATCCTACTTTTCCCCAACCCATCCAATCACTCCTATCATACTGACAGGAACAAATCCATCCATGCCAAATAAATAATTCTGGGTGTCAGCATTGATGATTTTCTCTAGTTATTTTGAGGGATTGCAATTATGCACGGTAATGGAGGCCAAGGGAAAGGTCCAAAGGCGCTGTAAGCAGTGCCATGTCACTGCTCTCCGGAGGATCGCAATCCCCCATTAAGGCAATGTCACTACCATGACCTACTCAGAAGCTTGACTGAAATTTCTCTAACAATGCACGGGGCTGCAGACAGGGTGACGTTATTCCTGCCCACCTCAGCTCTTTACAGGGCATTAGCTGAGAAAGGTAGATCTGAAGGCAAACAGAAATCTAATAAAGTGCCTAAAGAAAAGGAAATCTTACTAAGTACCTAGTACTTATTGTTATATATAGCAAAATATATGAACTAGCATTAAAAAAGAGCAATAACAGAGGTTGCTAATGGTGTAGTATTTATCATCACTCACTGCATTGGTACTTAATACCAGAGCCAGCACTGCAATTTGTTTACTGAGTTTTCTCATATATTTATGTATCTTCTAGAAATATGATGGGACCATCCACATATTTTCACTTTTTATTTAAGGGCATGAGCTCTTCCATAGAGCAAGGCTAAAGCATTGACTCAGACTCCTACGTAAAATGTCCTAGGATCCTAATTTGATGTACTCTTGTGGAAAGTGATTAGGGTCAGAGGACTTAAGCTATATTCTAACACATATTAGATTTAAATAATCCTGTCTCATCTCTTTTGACTCCTGTCCAGGTTATTTTGATGTGTTTTGTTGAGTGAGTTGGTTTATAAAGTTTAGGCAAGTTTTAACAGCATCTAATGATATTTTAAGAGCAAGTAGACAAACCCCAGAAATACAGGCTCCAAAGTGCATCACCCTTCAGTT